>NC_079440.1:38140368-38223038 GCF_903798145.1 Danio aesculapii
TAATGACAATGCTGTGATACAGTAAAACTGATATTTTTTATCCAAGGTTATGTTATCATCAGAATCCCATGCCTACATTAGCTCTAAAGATTCTTTAAATGGTTATAACTGAAATTTATATTGGTTTTAATGGAAACTCTATTGGTCATGTGTGCCCTCACCGGTAATATTTTTTTGCTTTCTATTGTTGGCATGTTAAAACTTATACATGCTAATGGAAGTTGTTCTTAAACACACTAGAATCCATTCAAATGTACTGGTTTTAATGGGATTTGTAATTGAATCCATTAGAATCTTCTTTGATGGTGTCTTTTTTTTTTTTTAGTTCCGCAGGGTAAAATCACAGCAAGGTTACAACTGAGTAACTATTTTCCAATGTTACATTAGAAGCCATTAGTTTAATCACAGACACAGCCTGCATTGATATAAATGTTCCTTCGCATTAATAATGGCATGAATAATCTATAGGGGTGTAGCTAATGTTGCATTCTTTTCCTGCTTCAAAACAGTTGGCAAATGGGAAATCTCAGCTTCTGAGGAGCTTAAATGAAGCTTTGAAATGAGACTTTTAAAATTGCCTCTTCTGTCTTCGTATTTCTGCAGTTGTCAGTCTTGTGTCACAGCTTAAAAAAAAAAAAAGAACAAAAGACCAGTGGCCTTTTTAAGGCTTCTTCAGACCAGTTCATAATGCTGAAGAAAGCAGTCTATCAGTATTTCAGATCTCAGTCTCAGAAGCATTTGTTGTTGATCTTGCTGAAAAATATGTGATTTGAACATACTTTCAACATGCTGGGGCTTTATTTTTTTTGTAGTACTTTTTTCTTTATTTTTGTGCCAATTACCTGAGCTGTAAATGTCATGTGACCAATTACTAGAGCTGTGCAACTGAAATCATACAATGGCGATTATCAATTTGGTAAAGGTGTAATTTAATTACTGTACGTTTGTTGTGTGTTTCAGAGTGAAGCTCAGCTCTGTGGTCTTACAAATGAGCAGCTCATTATTTACTGGTGAAGCATCTCAGAGAAGCTCAATTTGTCTTTTTCTTCTTCTTCAGCCATATTGTTGTCTTCTTAATTTTTTTTTTTTTTTTTTACTTTGGACCGATACCAGGGCCATCGGCAGAACATATATATGTAAGAGACCAAGAAAATTGACCAAGTTATATATCAAGCAGGGAAAGAAAAAACACAATTATATTCTTCTTCTCCTTATATAGCTATGCTGTAGTCATAATCTGTTTTTAGCTGGTCAGTATAGAAGCTTCATCCTTTAAAGGCTAAATTGGAAGACTGATTGCAGAATAATAGATTCTTAAGAAGGCTTTTTTGAATTGGAATACTCCTTCAAGAACAGCCTCAATGTGTCTTTTAAAGCCTTCACTGGCACTAAAGGTTTTAGCTGATGAATGTTTTGCAGCCGAGAATATCCCAAAACTCATTGCACGCCTGTGATGATGAAAAAAATTGACATGTTTTTTTACTAAGATGGAATTTTGTATAGTTTTTAAATAGACCAACATATAGTCAACATATTTAGACACACTCAGAAGCAGAACCCTTTGTGAACTGAAAAAAAAAGCTGGTCACACATGTTCTGTTAAACTAAAAACTGAAGGAAAGAAATCATGATTGGTTGTTATGAGCTACATCTTAAAAGTTAAAATGGGTAGACATTTTAAGAAGGAATTAGTTTTGCCTGTTTAGAGAACGCTGTTTGTGGTGTTAATGCTTTAGAAAGCCAGTAACGAGCTCCAGATGCTTTGTCAGTTACAGATTAAAAAAGGCGGGAAATTAAGAACCTAATCTTAAATAAAGAATCCTCTGCATTGAAGGGTTCTTCAGGACAATGTCGTTCTAAATAGAACAATTACTATGTAAGAACTATCTTTTTATTTTAGGGTGCACATTTAAAGGGATAGTTCACCCAAAATTCAAAAGAAGATACTTTGAAGAAAGCAGAAACCCTGTAACCATTGATTTCCATGGTTGGAAAAAAACAAATAATAAAGTCAGTGGTTACAGGTTACAGGTTTTCCTAAAATATGGGGCTGAAGCATCCCTTTAACACTGATTTGTTTTTAGACAGTGTAATATCAGTTTAATATGACTTTCAAAAAAGTCCAGTACAAACATTATTTCTGCTCGTCAACAGCAGCTGTCACAGTTGCTAGGCAATGAGATCTGTCCTCCATTAGGCTAGACTGTCCCAATTCACAATGCTTAATTCAGCCTTAGTGGACTTCGAAGTCTGCATTTCTCAAAGGATGCAGCCTCATAATTAAATCACAGCTTTTGACAATTAGTCTTTTTTCTTTATTGTCTTCTTCTATAGCCATACAGTATTCCTTCTGTGTCTTATTTTACTGTAATGGAAAAAAGAAATGTATAAAAGTAGTAACGCACCTATCAAATTCATTTGTTTAGTATCACTTTATTTCTGTTCTGAGCAAGTAAAACAACTAAACTGAAACAATCAAATGTAATTTAGGGAAAAGGGAGAGTATCACGAGGATTCAGTATTAGTGTGGCCGCATTTGCAATTTTTAAGCAACTGTTTTAATACATTTGGATGATACTTTTGGTCATTAAGAAAATAGGCTGCCGCATGTTTAATTTGCACTTCACTAGCAGAACTCCCACTGGTCTTTTCATGCAAATTGTCCTGTTACAGAAATCTGTCCCTATGTTATTTGTGGCTATTTCAGTAGAATGAGATCAAATAATGTCAATTTGTAAATGTTTTTTTTATGTAATTACCTTATCATGAACATTAGATTTTATGTTTCCTAAATTGTGCAGTAAATCCATTTGCTATTAAAATAATCTATATTTTATTCACTACACATACTACAGTATAAGGCTTTGACATTGGTTAAAACAATCAAAAACTATGTGTTTAGTACAGGAACAAACTTCAGACCATACTTATCACCCCTCCCTTTTTCCTGGGATTCTCCTGTATTTTACAATTCTATCCTGCTATCATCCCGTTAAAGTATTTTCGCGTATTTCTCCTGTATTTTCAATCAAAGGGTGGCAATAAACATTAAAGAGCCGATCCTTCCTATACGTAACCCATACAGCTATAACCCATATAGCCCCTTGCTCTTAAACGTGAATTTGTTCTGTGCTTTCATTTTATTTAGGCTTGAAAAGGATTCCCTTCCTTTCCATTTCAGGCACCTTTGCCCCTCCTATTCAATCCTCAAAACAGTTGAGTGTTACATGTGAGTAGTGCGTGACTGTCAGATGCGTTCTATATCGATAAATAAATGCTGTTTCACAAACGGATTCTGTACACGCGATAAGAAGCAAGGCAAAAGTGAATACTCTGGGTTTTGGGTGCGTGTTTGAACAGACATATACACATAATAATGTAATCATATCGATCTTGGTGGGTTTTCTTTTAAACGCGATACATTTAGTGTTAAATGAGCATAAACAGTTAGGAAAGCAATTGAATGCTTTCATTTTAGATCTGTGCATTTTTAAAGTGACACCTCTGTTATTTAATGTAATCAATTGGAAAATCTAAATGAGAGATGAATTTGCTGAATTGTTTAAATTTATACAGTGAAGAAAAGGTTAGTGAGAATGGATAACGATTCAATTTCTTTATGATAGCTATTCATTTTAATAGGCTAAACTTTTTAATTTATTAGCAGCTTTTTCTAATGTATACTATTTATTATATTCTTTGATATTATACAAAGAAAATAATAATAATAATAATAATAATAATAAAACATAATAATGACCTTTTCATCTATTTCTTTTTTAAAAAAATTATTGGGAAGGTTTTTTATTTTTATTTTAATTGTGTTACTTTTACATCCCAATGTTGACAGCTATGGTTCAGATGCTAAATGTAACTTTTGTCTTTTATTTAGGGGGGGAAATCTTACAGGTTGAGAACAAGCGCTTGATAACAAGCTCTCTCACTCTCTTTTTTTTTTAAGAACTATCCCTTTGAACCTTTCATGATGTTGACTGTGAAATATTGCATGCCTTTGTTTCTGTCCTAAACAGAGCTTTCTTTTGTTCAGTCATTAATCTACTGTCTGTACTTTTTTTCTGTTAGCGTTTAATTTTGTGATGTGAGAGCTTTGAAGGATGCAATATGGTGGTGAAAAAAGTGCCTTCAAAATGAAACCTTTTTTCACACTCTTCCAATCACTTGGAAGCTTTGTTCACAGACAACAGCCCAGCCAAAGAAACCATTTAACAGATGCTTTTCCCATTTAAAAGCTTCTGAAATGGGATTTCCTTAATAGTTTTTTTTTATTATTTCACCTTTCAAGTTGTTACAGAATTTCTGGAAGGAAAAAAAAAATCAGTTAGGCTCATTTTAAATAAACACTTGTCAAATGAAGGGGCCGGAATTGAATGCAACGAGAGAATGAACTGAATGAAACAAAATGGCAAATCATTACCAACAATGTTGGTGGAAATAAAGGTGTTTTTTTTTACTTTCCCTAATGAAAAAGATTCCATGCAGCTTACATTAAAAACTGGCTATTGATGTACCTTGATTACAACTCGCAGTTCAGGCCAGCCATTCAATCCATAAGACGTTAATTCGCATTACTCTTGACAGAGGAGCAGGTCTCAGCACAGAAGGGGAACTTACAATATGTTTTCCAATATGGTGTGATGAGTGAAGTGTCATCTGTAAATTGTTCTACATCAAATCTGCCTTATTGATTTCTGCCTGTTGGTCTGAAAATCTTGTACTGTCTGGCTCCTTGTGCTCTGGAGTAGAATTATTACTTTTTCATCAGCTCATGGATATTTCATCTTTATTCCTTCTTCGAATGCATTGCCAGCTGCTCAGCGAAATGGGTAATATGCCCTGGTCACGTCGATCATATGAAGCAAATAAAGTCACGGTGCCGGCGCTAGACATCAAACAGACAAGCTGTGCATGTTGCAGCTTTACTCTGCATTTGCCGCTCTTAGCAACTTGACACCTGTCATGGAAGTGCTTACATCTGTTTCGCTTCTGAGCACGGAAAATAATTAACACTGTATCCAAAGTTGTTAGTAATGAAAAATGATCACTGTAATTAATAATAGATGCCAGTCTGTATTCTCCCTCACTCTTTGCTCTTTCTTTTTTTTAATCTCTCTGTCATGAGCACTGAACATAAACTGCAAAGAAATTACCTACGTGTATCATACACTGTTGCAGGAAAATTATTTATGTTTCTCTTAGAGTAAGTCAGTTTCTTACATTGTTTTAATTAATTAGACTTTAGAAGGGGAATATAGGATTTTCGTTGTGAAGTTGGAGTGCGGAAACAGGCCGCTCCATACTGTTTATCATGTGCATCGCTTTGGGAATGAGATAACCACCTGGTGTGCCAGCAGCTTGACTGAAAAATGTTTCTCAGAGAGCAAACTTCTCCCCAGGAAGGACCAGATGAGCACCAGATTTCCCTTTTGCAGAAAAAAAAGAAAAGAAAAATGTTTTTCATTCAAGCGTTGATGGCTTGCATTGTGATATAAAATAATGTAATATACAACCCCAAATCAGAAGAAGTTGAGACGATATGGAAAACGCAAATAAAAAATAAAGAAATAAATTAGTGCTTTTTAATTTTACTTTGACTTGTATTTCATTGCAGACAATACAACAAACATTATTATTATTATTATTATTATTATTATTATTATTATTCATTTATTTTTTATTATTATTTATTTTTATTTATTTATTAAAATAAACATTCCAGTTTTTTATTCCAGTTTTGTTGTTTGCATCACATTTCTAGAAGTTGGAACCATAAAGCATTTACCACTTGGTTATGTTGCCATACCTTTTCATAACACTTAAAAGACGTTTAGGCATATCAGAACAGATATGCAAATGTCTTTCTATCTTTCTCTATTTCAATAATTTTCTCACATATTTGTTGGCAAACTGGTGATCGTCTGCCTGTTTTTGCTCCTGAAGGAAGATCTTTCTTTTGTACCATGTCATATTTACAGTCACCTGTTGACATCACATATTGTCATAGTTATATTGTCTGAAATGAAATACAAGTCAAAGTAAATTTGGAAATAGCTACTTTTTTTCCCTTTATTTCCCTATTTACACATCCCAATAGTGAAAGGTATGATAATATAATATAATATAATATAATATAATATAATATAATATAATATAATATAATATAATATAATATAATATAATATAATATAATATGGGGCTGCACAGTGACGCAGTGGGTAGCACAATCACCTCACAGCAAGAAGGTCGCTGATTCAAGCCCCGGCTGGGTCATTTGGCATTTCTGTGTGAAGTTTGCATGTTCTCTCCGTGCTCGTGTGGGTTTCCTCTAGGTGCTCCGGTTTCCCCCACAAGTCCAACATGCGCTATAGGTTAATTGGGTAAGCTAAATTTTCTGTAGTGTATGCGTGTGAATGAGTGTGTATGGATGTTTCCCATTGATGGGTTGCAGCTGGAAGGGCATCCGCTACGTAAAAACAAAAAGAAGACTAAGCAAAAAAGAAAACGAATTAATATAATATAATATAATATAATATAATATAATATAATATAATATAATATAATATAATGATTCAATTAATTTCAAACACTGTAACACTTTTACCTTGAGTAGTTTGAAAGAGTAACATATACAGTACCTTAGATCTTGATTGCAGACAATAATTGTTTCAATTATGTTAAATGTTTTTTAAATCATATTATACCCATAGTCCACTTAACTCATTTTTTTTTGCAAATAATGAGTGTTATTTCCCATTTAACTGGTGCTTTTAATTGGAGGTGAATTTTGGCTTAATTATAGGAATCCCCTTAAGCTATTTGGGGTGGATGTCTTGATCAAGAAAGCAGCCAAAACATTTAATAATAAATTAAATAACACATTATAATGTCTCATTACTTCTTTAGTTCCACGGTCACCTCTGTTATTTTTTTAACCATGTGGCCTGTGCATTAACCCAGATCTTTAACCATACAAATGCCATAAACACATGATCATAAATTATCATCCCTTGTTATCATAAAATTCTCACAAACATATACATTCCCTCTGTCATGTCGAGAAACTGAGATGGTGAGGAGGAGTAGAGAAAGAGCTACACTGAACTTGTGCCAAAATAGTTAAATGCGAGAGAACGGGAAAATAAGAAAATGATGCATCTCCTGAGTGAGCCAGAACCACAGATGGAGATACTGACAAGTAAGAAATAAAGTTTAGGGTGAGAATAAAATATAACATGAAGCACTGACAAATAACGTAGATTTAGAATTCCATGATAAATGTCAAGCTTGTTTAATGCAAGTACTGAAAGTGACTTTTTCTTCAGGACAGCAGGGTTAACTTACAGTCACATATACCCTGAAGTCTCGGTTGATTATCCCAGAGATATGAGTTATGTTCCAAAACTGCACCTAATTTCAGTCAGTCAACTCAAATGTTCTTTCAAGAAGTTCTCTACTGAACATGTATTCCAAGTCAATGAACAAGCTTATCATACTGTTTCTTTCTTTTTTTTTTTTAGTTAGATTACTGTGAAAAAGATATTATCCTTAATCTTAGAGATTATAAATTTACCCAAATATAATCATAACCTGCTTTTTGGAACATCCCAGTTTCTACTTCTACAAAAAAACCTAGACATTTCGATCTATGCTGACTAAACAGCATTTCTTAGGTCAGACACTGATGTTGAATGAGAAGGCTTGGCCTGCAATCTCCAGAACCAATTTATTCCAAATTTGTTCTATTGGGTTGAAGTTAGGACTCTGTGCAGGCCAATCCTCACACCAAACTTGCCTATCAATGTCTTTAAGGACTTTGCTTTGAGCAATTGTGGGCAGTTGGAAGAGTAAAGGGCTTTTCCTAAACTGTTCTCACAAAGCTGGGAGCATGAAATTGTCCGAAATGTCTAAGTATGCTGAAGCAATGAGTGTGCCTCTCAATATCCTTCCTCGTTTCCTCGCTCTTCCCATCTCCATCCTATGAAACCGATTAACCTTAGCCATCTTGTAGGACATCTCAATTCTCCAAATGCACCGCGAGGAGGTGAGGATCAAGGAAAGAGAAGGTTTCATGAGAAGTCTAAGGATACACAGGTATATCCAGTGGTTAAATTGTAAAAAAAAAAATAAAATTCAAGAGGGATGGTAGGGGGGTTGGCAGGGGATGTCCTACACACACTCACTCACACACACACACACACACACACGCACACACACAATGATAACAAAATAGGTCTAATTACATTTTTTAATTTGAGAAAATGCTTTTTAAAATAACCACCAACCATTAACAGTCTTAAGCATGTCATTTTTAAGAAAATCATGAAATTAAAAGGGACAATTAATGACTTAACAATGTGAGTCTTTGACTACCAGCAACTGTTTAATTGACTAAATATAAAAACACCCTAGTTACCTTATGTGGCCCAACTACATGAGCTTTTTGCTGAAATAATATCAGGGAGAATATCTTATAATTAGATTGAATCAACAAAAATCTTCTTTAGACAACAAAGATGGCAAAAAAAAAAACTAAGTTAGCATTTATATAAATGTACTATTTATTCATAAATTGACTGTTTAACATAGCGTAAGAGGTGGCATGAATGCAATGTAATTAATAATAAAAACTAAAACCACCAGTAGGTGTAGACAAGTCTCCGTCTTTGTCACTGAATGTTTCATTTAACTGAGTTGTTTGAACGGCTGATTCATTCACAAATGTCTCATATAAAAGCTCAAGATTCATTCATAAACAAAACATGGTATAGAGATGTACAGCGGCTGAGCTGTTTGGAAGCATTTTCGAGAAAACGGACCAACATTTGGACAGCAGTGATTTTTAAAAGGCATCACATCATTTGCGTTCTGATTTTAGGCATAATAATAAGATTTTAAAAAGTGGGAACCTAGAATCTGCTGTAACTTGGGTATTAACGGTGAAACTTGGGTCATTAAAGTAAATGTTAGCAAGCCCTGTTAACTGTTCTTTTTTTTAGTAAATATAGAACAGCTTAAGTTACACTCGCGTCAAGCCGCCTAACCTGTTTTGAAATGCAGTTATGCAAGGCAGGTACAGCATGCTATATGTAGATGTAAATATTAAAACAACTAAATATCATACCTTTTGTTCTGCATCTGAGCTGCTCTCTTAGACTTTATGAAAATCGCGTCAAGTGACGAAATTAACTGTATTGTGCTTGTGCATGGGGCCTTATTACAATCTTATTACAAACAACGTTCTAATTGGTCAATCGTCGTTGTTTATAAGTCATAAATTACCATAAATAGAGAATTTTAATATTTAATTTGCATAAGTTTTACATTACTCACAATGTTATTAATCTAAATGGGATGGTAAGGGGGATGGTGGAATTTCGAAAGGGGATGCTTTTTGTAATTTTTTTTCCATAAAGGGGATGCCATCCCTCTGCATTCCCCCTCAATTCGAGCATATGTCCTTTGCGGAAGTGTTTTATTCACTTAACGTGACACACATTGTAAATTCCCCTCTTCCTTCACATCTGCATCAGTAATATTTACAGCAGAAAATACAAACCTCATAAATGTGAATATTAAGTATTAAATTATTGAAAATGTTTGAGTTTTTTCACAGTTGCTTTAGTTTTGATGTATAACATACTTTTTAGTGCAAATAAAAAGCTGGTAATAACTATAATTCATTGTTATTATAATTTAAAATAGAAAATACAGACAAATGTGGTGTTTTGTGGAGGTTGAATATTAAAAGATTAATTATTATCGCTAATATTTAAGAATTCTGAAATGCAATCAGAATCAATAGGGTAGTAGAGTAATCATCAAATGGTGATGCTTTAAAGTGATGCTAAAGGAGGATATACTGTATAATTTTGCTTGATTTAATTCCTCTGTCCTTGCATTTTTTCCTTGCGTCCTTCCCTCTCATTCTGAAGGGGTACAGCTAAGACGTGAGAAAAGGAAGTGAAGAAGGAAAACAAGGATGCACAAATAAAGAATTGAGAGCATGCTAAGAGTTAATTTCACTGGAACTAATGGTCCAGTCCTCTAAAAATAACCCCACACCCTAATCCCTCCTCTACCATAATTTACACTTGGCACAATGCAGTCAGGCAAGTACTCTTCTCCTGGCAAACCCCAAACCCAGACTCAGCCATCAGATTGCCAGCCAGAAGAGTGTGATTTGTCACTCCAGAGAACACGTCTCCACTACTCTAGAATCCAGTGGCAGAGTGCTTTACACTACTGCATCCATATCTTTGAGTTGCACTTGGTGATGTAAAGCTTGGATGCAGCTGCTCGGCCATGGGAATCTATTCTATGAAGATCTTTATTCACTGTTCTTGAGCTGAAGGCCACAACGTTTGGAGGTCTGTAGCTGTTGACTACACTTTTCTTTTTTTTTTTTTAATTTGTTGTTTCTAATTGCTTCCACTTTGTTGCAATTATATACTAATAATACCACCAACTCAAATATGGACAAAAACAATCTTGGGTATTTTTTTTATTATCAAATTTCTATAATTTTTAGGGATATATCGGTGGCTATATTGTTATCGGCCGATAAATGCTATTTTTAATGTTATCGTTATCAATCCGATATCAAAATTAGACTGTTATCTTTAAGCCGAGAGATTACGTAATTGTACAGAACTTATTATTTGTAATCTATTTTGATTATTTGTTATTATCAATGCATTGTTTGCAATGTGTTGTTGATGTAAGATTGTATTCAGTTTGATCGGCATATTTAGAATGATTATAATGAGTGCACATGTTGGCTATCACCACGCACTCACTCACACAAACACACACACACACACACACGCACACACACACACACACACACACACACACACACAAATAGTGGTCCGACAACGTTTTCACAGCACCCCAAACAGCAGCAGGGGAGATGTGTGCCTGTCACTGAATCCAGCATAGGTGTATTCCACTGTCTGCCACATTCTTTCTTTATATTATGCACTGTGTTTGTCATAAAGTCATCTGTGCTCAATGCTTAGGTGTATAAAAATCTGACTCTGAGGACAAATCTGACTCCCCTTCACGTGCATTCACATCACACAGCGTCTGCAGTTAAAGTCACAGCGGTTTATCAGAAACCTTTTGTCGATAATTTTTCCCACAATTGACAGCAACAGTGAACATAGAAGCATTGTCTGATTGACAAGCAGCACCTACGTGTGTTCAAAAGAATCTAAAACGCCAAATGGGACAAATTTATGCTACATTTTCTAAAGTAATACTATCTCCATTTAGCTTTTTGCTTGTACGGTGGCTCTGAACTGTCAAAACACCTCTCAAAATGCCTTTTCGGACATTACATATTTGTACAAATGTACATTACTGTAACACGTTTTATTCAAGAACATTTGAGCTGGTTTCAGTTCTTAGTTCTGTCATTTTCATTCATTCATTCATTTTATTTTCAGCTTAGTCCCTTTATTAATCTGGGATCGCCACAGTGGAATGAACCGCCAACTTATCCAACATACGTTTTACACAGCGGATGGCCTTCCAGCTGCAACCCATCACTGGGAAACATCTATACACACTCATACACACATACACTATGGCCAATTTAGCTTACCCAATTCACATATACCGCTTTGGACTGTGGGGGAAACCAGAGCACCTGAAGCAAACTCATGCAAACACAAGGAGAACATGCAAACTCCAAACAAAAATGCTTTTTGAAGATTGTGCTTCTCACTGCGCCACTGTGCTGCCCCTTTCATTTCCATTTAATTAAAAATATTTATTTTACTTGTTTGTTAATTAAATCCCATTTTGTTATTTACCTATTTTTTGTGCAACAGTCAAGTTACATGTTAATTTGCTATGCGAAGAAAAGGACATGGATTTATGTGAAATCATGACTATAAGTCTATATAATCACCTTGCAATTTTGAAGTTATTGCCTCTTTACTTTGAGTAGTCTATTCAGTTCATAATATCAGTTCAAACCTTTAGGAAGTTTTTAAAATAACATCAGTTGTTTACTGTATACAAATATAACATTTTGAAATATTCATTTTATCAGCTATAATACATCAGTTATCGGCCTCCAAATCTTAAGAGTTATTGATATTCACTAAAAAAATCCATATCGGAACATCCCTATTGCTGATAAATATAAATCGGCTATATTATATAGGCCTCCAAATCTTAAGATTTCTCGCTTATCGATATTGGCCAAAAAAAATCCATATTGGTGCATCCCTATAGCCGATAAATATAAATCACCTATAATATACCGGCCTCCAAATCTTAAGAGTTATCGATATTGACCAAAAAAATCCATTTGGTGAATCCCTATTGCAGATAAATATAAATCGGCGATAATATATCAGCCTCCAAATCTTAAGAGCTACCAGTTATTGATATTGGCCAAAAAATCCATATCGTCAAATGGCATATCGGCATCCCTATAGTCAAACATAAATAGGCTGTAATATATCGGCCTCCAAATCTTAAGAGTTATCGGTTATCGATATTGGCCAAAAAATCTATATCGGTGCATCCCTACAGCTGATATATATAAATTGACTATAATATATCGGCCTCCAAAGCTTAAGAGTGATCGGTTATCTATATTGGCCAAAAAAAATCCATATCTGTCCATCTGGAATTTTTTATTTATTTATTTTTTTACTACAGCGGTTGGGTTTGTCTTTATGTGACCTAGCATTGGATTAAAACAACACAACATTTTTTTTTTTTTGTCATGAGAAAGGGCCAGTAGTGAACAAGAAGTCTTCACCACCATGTTAAGGTTTTTTTTTCCACTGAATACAAGTGTATCACAAAATAAATAAGTTCATTTTATATAATGTGATGGTAGTGTATAATCATATGGTTTACTTTCAAGATATTTATAAACCATTTCAAAAGAAATTGCTTTGCTAATTTTAAAGTTGCCATGGACACACAGTGTAGATTACATTTGCTTTATGTTTCGGAAGTCCTTTAGGATTTTTATTGATCCTCAGTGAAATGGTTATTTAAACATCAGAGTCAAAAGGATCAATGTCACAGTGTTATAAAAGCACTGTTCATCTTTCTCCTCTTTTTCTTTTTTCTTCTCCCAATGAAAACTGTTAGCCTGAACTGCTTTGACTCCACGACTGTAACCGGGGAGTGTTATTCCCTCTGTTTGTTTAATCCATTTGTGCTGAGGGTCTTTCTGTGTCATTGTCCTTGGATCAGATCGCTTTTCGGCTGTTAAATGGCAACATAAACCTCTAAAGCATTTAATACATATATTGATAAATGACTCTTCTAGTCTCTCGAAAGACCTTAATCCACTGAAACAATTATAAAGACAAAGGCTGTTTGTGCCATGGGGAAAGGTAGAATTGAGCGAGTGAGTAAATGTTCAAAACAAGGAGAGAGATACAGCGGTTTATTTATTCATTTATTTTTACCCCTCTGAATGTTCATGGTTATTGAAAATGAAAAGTTAAGAATCTAATTTAGATATATTATGACACAGCTATACAAGCAGAGGAGATTTGTCCTGCTTTATTTAATCATTTTTAATATTTTCTAGCAAACGTTGGAAAAAAGCAGCGTTACAGTTGTACATTTTGACACCGGTCTCTGCTTGGGGCAAACCTTCACATATATATAGAATGTTTGCCAGCATATGAGTCTTGGCAGGAGTTACTATAGCAACTCTCTGGCCAGATGTTTCAGAGATAACTGTAAAAGCACCTGGCTGAGTGAAAGGCCATCATTTCAGACAGCCAAGTGTGAAGACATGCGGAAGACATTTGATTTTGACCTAGGAATTGAAAAATTACATGAAGGATTGTTATGGTGGTAATTTTTACATTTGAAGAGATAGTCCACTCAAACATTGTATTTACCTCATTACTTACTATCCCTCATATGCTTTTAAATCTTTATCCATTTTTCCTTCTGTTGAAGACAAAGGAAGATATTTTGAAGAAGGGTGGTTGCGTATCACTTTTCATAGTAGGAAAAAAATCCTACAGAAGTTAATGAGTTCCAGCAACCAGAATATTTTAAAATATCTTCTTTTGTACTTAATAGAAGAAAGAAATGATGACAGAATTAATATTTTTGGTTAAACTATCAGTGATCCACTATGGTATCATATTTTAAACTTTAGTTTATGTGTAATGTAGCTGTGTGCACATGAACAACATCTCTGATGTTGAATAAAAAAAAGTAATACACTCAGAGTTCATTGCAAAGGGAGACATTGGCTTTTACAGAGTTAGCTTAGCAGAGCCTACAGCGAATGAAGTTTGGGGTCTATGAAAAAATACATCCGGGTTAATGAGAACACAGACGCTTTAAGTTACGCGCATTCACCATGCGCATACACCCCGCTCAGAGAAGGGGTGTGGCCAGAGGCACTGTAATGTTATAGCAGAGAAAGCCCAAACGCTGCAAGTGCTTAGTTTAATTTTAATTATGTTCCAGAGAATTATAATAAAGATATAGCTAGCATTTCACAAAGCGCAGCTTCCAGAATCTCTTCCAGTTCAGTGATAGATTCAGCTAAAAACTCCTCAAAGAATGAGCAGCTCCAACCATAATAGACGAAGCTGTGAGCCACAATCTGTAAGTATATTGATTTGTCAAAATTTATCTGTTACATGCGCAGTTTCTAGTGTAACAGTATTTTGAAGCAAGGACGTAAACAAGGATGTAAACAAGGATGTAAACAACGGGAAACGGGACATTAACAATTTAACTACAAATTCATATTTATCCATAAAAATCGCTGTAAACACCCACAATCTTCACTTGCGCTGCATTGGCTCTCTGTGCTGCCCCTTTCCCTGAGTACATCTCAAATAATGAACTCACAAAATAATATGTGAAAGTTTCATATTACTTACACATGCTTATAACCCAAATACATATGAAAGACTGTTGTCAGATTTTATTTTAGAGAGTAGGCATGAGGCTCAGCTGTGTCCTCTTCATTTTATGTCTGATTTAGGCTCACACTGGTATGACTGACAGTATTTACACAGCCGAGGCACAGCATGTGCTAGTAGAGGCGTGACTGGTTGTGACGCTTCCTGGTGACGTGGAGCCGATCTGGAAATCACAGCACATTGTTAGCTGACCAATCAGATCATCTTGAGGGCAGGCCTTTCAGAGGAACTAGGAAATATGACAGTTTTTTTTTTTTCATGTCAGCTGAGTAGCAGTATATAATTAAAGTAAGATTTATGAAAAAAAAAATAACCTGATTTTTACAAATGAAGCATGAGCACATCATTGCTTTGCATCTAATAAACACAACCAAGCCCTTGAAGTACACTCAGGACCACCCCTTTAATGTATAGTTAGAACTGCATTTACATATGTCTGTGTGTCTCACTTAATTTGTACAAAAATAACTACTTACATACTGCAGTTTCTTACAGTACATGAACACATAACATGGCTAACACATCATCAACATTACCAAAATGACTAATCATGTTAATATGCAACTTCATTCATTTTTAGCATTATAACTTATTATGTATTTATTTATTATGCATTGGTTGCCATAATTTCATAATGGAGATGAAAAAGTTTTGCATTCATGACACAACTCGTGTTTTTTAAGTGTCCATCACCCACTTGCTTAAAACAACTACCACAGATGGCTTGAAATTATGAGCTGAAATTGGCAATAACATAAAAGCATTCCTCATCCCTTTTGCCAAAATCATGAATAGAACGTTCTTTTTACTACTTTCAAAGATGCCCATAACTGTGAACTCATGGATTTACTTGGCAAACTGAGCAGATCTGAACTCATCCACGACTAAAATCTACTAAGCTGGTCCACTAGGCAGATCTGAAACAAAGATACACAAAGGGCCGAAGGCTTTATCATCCCGTACTACACCTTAATTCCTGCCGACTCCATGTCGTCTTTCAGCCTCTAGAAGCAAGGTGTACCTGCTCTATTTCTTCAAATAATTTCTTTGAGGCTGACCTTTTTACAATACAGTTCACCTTGCTCTGATACCATGAGACGTTTTCTTAAAATGCTTTAAAGTGTCTTACTTTTTGGAGCATCAGAGGCACAGAGTGCATCCAGGACAACTTGTGATCCAGACTCGGTGTTCTTAGCGAGGGAACAAATGTCCAGGGACAGTTCCTCTGTTGTCTGAGTGCAGCAGCATTTCTGAGTGCCTATCAGAAGGACCTCAAAGAAAATAAATAAATTAAAGCGATCCTAGTGGAGCATTTTACTTTTCACAGCTGAGGCTTGAGCTCGAACTATTGATTGCGCTGCAGTTAGTGCCTGTTAATGTCATCCTGACAACAATATTAGGTGGTTGTTTGAGCCATTCTAAAGCTAGATTTATTTTCTTAGAGTATGCTTGTTTGCTAAACTTTTATGCATTTGCAATGTATTGGTTTGCACTCATCCTGTAACCATGACCATGATATATATATTAATATATTACTGCATATATGAGCAATATCACACAAGTAGCAGTACGATATGACTCTATATCGGCACTGGTGGGAGGCGTGCGTTGGCACGAGGCTGCAAGTTATACAACAGTTTGATGGCATAATACTGTATATAAAAAAGAAATTCTAACACGGAGAGTCTAAAAATCCTTTTGTACGAGCAACTACTTTCATCCGCCATTCCTTCACATCTGCAGCTGACATCAGAACAGCATAAGTCGTTACTAATTCACCAACATCACTTTAGAGCTTTTGAATGATTCTCTAGTGTAATATCTAAGGTGATGACAAAACAGGTGATCTTGCTCACATGTTAAGATTATAAGGCTGAACAGCATGAAATGTCATCAGTCTAGAGACATTTCCCTGTACTTCTCTGTTCAGTAGGGGTGTCAAAATTAATTGTTTCTTCGGTGCACCGTGATGCAGACGCGGGCAATTCGGTATCGGTTCTGTAATAATCATAACCGGTTATTATGTACTGATGTCATTTATCTCATATGCCCTATGTCGCGAGGGAGGCGAGCGAGGTTTTTACAACACTACAGGCGCCAACTACTTAAAAATTTCACTGTGTGTTTTTTCTAGAAAGTCTTTCACTAGCACTTAAAGCAGAAGCCCCTATTTCTCTGCGATTGAGGGAATGAAAGTACTCCATTTCTCTCTCTCTCACTGTGGTCAATTTCACCTGCTGGCGTGACTTTTCCTCTCGGCTGCTGGCATGACTTTTTCTCCCCTCTCTTTTCCTCTCGGCTGTATGCATTCCTGCGGGAATAAATTTCCTAATAAAGTGCGGGAGCGGTTGGTAACTCTGGTGTGATTTTAACAGGAGTGGGCGGTCTCACAATATTGCTAGCGTGTGTGTGTGGGTGTGTGTGTGCGTGCATGTGTGTGTGTTTGTTTATACAGACAGCTTGTTTTAGCCACCCCCCAAAATACAACACTGTATGCACCAAAATATTGAATTGAACCGAAGCGATGGCATGATAATCGTAACCGAACCGTGAGACCAGTATAGGTTCACACCTCTACTGTTCGGGATATTGGGATATTACAATAATTATCCCCAAAAAAGCCAAAGCAGCGCAATCACTACCAGATTACTGTTGTGTTTGCGATAAGGAAAAAACGCTAAGGGCTTATTTATGTGGTCTCTGTCATCATCTTGTAGATAGATAACGTCAATCATTTTGCTCTGCTGAGTATGACAGGCTAATGAATGCCGACGCACTGTATCTACATTCTCATCTGAAACTACATTCAGACTACTGAACTACATTCTTGTCTGAAAAAGCCTCAAAAGTCCAATATGTTGTCCAACATCTGCAATATTTGGCAAAATGTAGTGAGTTTATTGACCTGCTGTCATTCTATGTGGGCGGAGTAATACAGACGGGTGGGGAGGCTGTACGAGTTCTGAAATTGCATAATATTGCTTTTACATCTTTGCTGTACATACAGCTTTTACATTTTTGGTCTTGTGGGGGAAACCGGAGCACCCGGAGGAAACCCACGTGAACATGGGGAGAACATGCAAACTCCACACAGAAATGCCAACAGACCTAGCTGAGGCTCGAACCAGCGACCTTCTTGCTGTGAGGCGACAGCACTACCTACTGTGCCACCGCTTTGGCCAGAATATACTGCGTATGTATGTATGTATGTATGTATAAAGTCCAAAAATTCTAAAAAAGGGAAAAAACATAGATTTTTTTCAAAGCAAAGAACAAGAAATACATTTTTTACTGTATTTTTCACAAAATAAACAGTTTTGGTGCCTTGGTTTTAAGTGTTTAGGTTTTTCTTGAATTTTTCCCCTTTATGTCTTGTTTACATTAATATTTACAGCATTTGTTATGAAAGTAGCAACATCAAGAAGCTATATTATTCTAATACCTAATTGCCATGAACCAACAGCTGTTTATCAAGAGTGGTGAATCTGTAGACAGATGTCAAAAACTCGACAGAGCTTAAAAGAGCATCTGTTTTGCTGCAGTTACTTGGTCAGGTATTAAACATAAACAAATAATTGTAAGAGCAAGCATTGGATCTTTTATTTAGGCACAATGATACACTAATATAACTGAATATTTTAAATTCATCCTGATTATAGAACAACTCCTAGAAGAACATCTGGATAACAATTAAACCATGCCTCTTGCTGTTCATTAGTCGACGATGTAAAGGTCCATTATACGCAACCCAACATGCTCTTGACATTTTCCATGTTGGATTTGTGCTTTCAAGTAATACAAATATAAATTATTATTTAATGAATATAGTTTAATTTAATTAAATTAAAAGTTTACCTTTCCAAGTTACTGCACCATATCTCTTTCTAATTGTTATTTGAGTAGATATTAAAATGCATGCTGTCTTTATTTCAGATCAGTTAGTTTACTGTAGATCACAGTCATGATTTTTAACCTGATTTGGTCTTTATTTCCACACAGACCATTTTGTTTACGTGGCAATATTATTAAGAAAATATAATAGCATTTTCAAATGTACAAATACGTTTTGACAAAATATAAACACAGTGAAACAGTCATTGTCTAGTCATAGGAAGTCCCATGAATAAGTGAAGCATGAAACTGATAATGTACAGTACGTTGTATTCGGAATACGTTTGCTGATCTGAACAGTAGTCTTGACCTGACTGAAAAAAAACAACAGCAATTTGACAAATCCAGCTAATGTAAACAAGTTTTCTCTGACCAAAGAGAAGAGAGTTTTACTCTATTAATTTTTTAGCATGTTTGAAATGTTGCCTTGCAAAAGCAAATCAAACCAAGAACAAAAAATGCCATGCAAAATAGTTCCATTTCAGAGCAAAGCTTTTCTTGTGTAGCCAGACCTTCAGACTCACAGCAAGGTCTGGATTCCATAGAAGCTTTCATTTGCCAAGGACCATCCAGAGGCCACATGACTAGCATGTAAAGCAGCCAACCACCCTTTATTTTGGAGTATATAGGAGTTAGAAAATCTAATCTCTCTACTTGTAAAACTCATGTGAGTACTTTAAAAAAAAATCAACCAATAAGATGGTGAGTTTGAAATACCAGAAGTGTTTCTATGTTTACGTATTAAATGTTTAGTCAGCCATCCATGAGTGTGATAATGCAGGGCAAAGTACTGTGCCATTTTCATGTTTATTTTATATAGCGCTTTTACAATGTAGACTGTGTCACAGCAGCTTAACATAGACTACTAGTAAATTGAAAATGTGTCAGACCAGCCTGATCTCACGAGGAAACGTAAGTATTTTACGATTTATCAGTTTACTGGCTACGAAAGTTCAGTTGTACGAAAATGTACAATTTTAAAAAGGAGGCATGGCACGTAACCCCACCCCTATCCCCCACCCCAATCATTGGGTGATGAGCAAATCGTACTAAATTGTACAAATTAGATCGTACGAATGGTTTAAGGATGCTCTCACATCTGTGGTTCGGTTCACTTGGTCTGGACCAAGGGCGACAAATGATACATTGTAGAATTTTTCTGTCGTTTCTGAGTCCTTTTCACACCACACTGATTGCTTTGGTCAGAACCATTTGAAAAGAACCAAAACGCAGTCATGTGACAAAATCCACATCACTCATTGGCCAGATGTTATTGAACATATTTCCTTAGCTGCTTTTCGATTGGTCAGAATTAACGTGCAGGAAAATGCCAATGGAACTCCCGCAAGTAAACAAACCGGCAGACACAAAATGTTGCTTTTTACCATGGAGGGATGACTGCGCTGGCTGATCGTATCCCTGGTCATAGTATACTAAATAGTTTGCAGTGTCGTAGTAGCGATTCTACTAGCTTAACTACAATTAGTAGCTTGGCTGTAGTGTCGCTTCTTTATAAATCCAATAGGTTTTCAGTAGCGAAGCTATTTTTTTAGTCAAGTAGGGCAGTTGCATCCACACAAACTACATTTACCGATCACAGATCAATAAGTGACAGCACCATCATTCATGGAGCTGTGAGGTGTCTAGCCGATGAAGCTAAATCCATATAATGGCGAGAATGACAATTTCTTCTTCCTGTTTTATGATGGTTGATGGTTGTCTCGCTCTGGTCAGTGATGTCGCAAATCAATCATTGGGCTTCCACGAGAAACTTGCTTGATGGAAAGATGACTGAGGTAGAGGATATATATATATATATATATATATATATATATATATATATATATATATATATATATATATATATATATATATATATATATATATATATATATATATATATAGTTTACTGTAGTAAAGACCTAAGTATGCTACGGTAATACTTTTATTTCATGATAGTTATTAATGATACTACAATATGTAAGTTAGTGTAATTTAATGCTTATTCATAAATCTTTCCCTTTACTATACATTACTATAGTATTTTATATGCGTAACACCTGGTTTTATTGGATTTTTTTGTTTTTGCTGTTATATACTATACTTTGTTTCTGTTTGGTACAATATTATTTGCAGTAAATAACTGAACTGAACAATTCTGCCTCATAGGATTCATTGACAGTTTTAGTGATCATTAAGATATGAATGATAATTGAAGTTGCTTAGATTTAAAAATGGAAATTTTGCAAAGTAGCTTTTAGCTTAGCTTGCTACATTTCTCAGGGTGTAGCTTTAAGTGTAGTCAAGCTACTTTTTAAGTAATGTAGCTAATAGCTTAGTTCACTACATTTTTCAAGTAGCTTGCCCAACACTGATAGTTTGTATACATCACTTTGGACAAACTATACATTTCGAGAATGAAGCATGGCTGCAGCTGGAAAACTATTTTTAATGCATCGCAAACCACTTCAGGAGAAGGGGTGAATTAATTTAGCTAAACTGCGATATGGTCATCTTCCTTAAATAATGCCAACAATCCATCAGGTATTGTTTTTCCCTCTCTCTCTCTCTCTCTGTTTAAAATTGTTGGTCAACAAATAATTTTTCTTCACAACCCATAAGAACAGCGCATCATACTAGGGCAGCTGGATTAGTCCAAAAAGGCACAGTACTTTTTGAGGTTGGGTCTGTTTAACAATGTACCTCTTCAAGGAGGTCTCGATAAGCTTTTTTGGTCTGCTTTTGTTGCGCACTTGAGTGCGATTGGCACATTCACACCTGCCCAAACGAACCACACCCAGAGGGAAAACGAACCCTAGTGTGATTTAACTGAACTAAATAAGGCAGGTGTGAAACCTAAATTTCACTGCTGAAAGTGCAAACACTGAAGAGTAAATCCATTGCCAGCTCCATAAGTCCCAAACAAGCAAGCCAGTGGCGACAGTAAATCTCTCAAAAAACCTTGAGAGAAACCAGGCTCAGTTTTTTTTCTGTTCCAAAATGATCCAAGATTCCAGTAAGAACCAGGACAGCCATGCATGTGCAAACACACCCTTATGCTGCATGTAAATCTACACTGTTCAGTTTGATTATAATTATCATGTCATTAATTTGGTTCAATTTGATTTCACGATGCATTGACAATGCACCACGTCCTCAAGTTTTAATTTTACTAAACGTGTACAATTTTGTCTTTAAATACAATCAATCAGATATATGAACTGAATCTTTCATTTTACCTGCTCAAGGAATTCATGTGTTTTTTTTGTTTTGTGTTTTAAAGTATCAGACATCAAGTAAGCGTTAATGGCATGTTCAACATTGTGTTCTGCTGCTCATATGTGGGTGAGATGAAGCTTTTACAGTGTGCCTCTAGCCAACCCAGGCTCATTCTGAAAACGCACCTCTATATACATTTCTGGAGACCGCCAAATGCGTCCCAGGAGGTACATTTATTGCAGTTTTTGTTTTATTGAATCCACTGAGGCCACTGTTGGCGCATTTTCAGATCCCAAATTTCTCTCGCGAGTGCCATTCGTGCCTGTTCTCTCTTAAATCCACCAGAGGCTGCTGTCGACTGACTGTTTGACGGACTGAATGACTGACTGACTGATCGACTTACCCACCCTCCTCCATCCGTAAACCCAACCAATAGTATTTTAAAAAGCACAGATACACCCCTTTCCCTAAACCCAACTGAAAAATGTAAAAAGCAATCTAGAAAAAGAAAAACCCTCATCTGATTTTTACTACGTTTTACCACATTGTCACCCTGTTATTTACTTGTTTATTTAATTTTTTTGGCTTCTGTTTTTGTCCTACCTGCTTTCTGGAACCATTCTTCCATGGACTTGAACCCCGTCATCACGGTCATTTCCACTCTGCATCTCAAGTCCACCAACGTACATGGTGAGCTAACTGGACAAACTGGTAACTGGTAAGTGGTCAGCTGGTAAGCATGAAAAGGAACGACATCATACCGCCCCGTAGCGTTTGTTTTTAAAATGAAATGCAGCCATACTTCTGCCCACATAATTTGCGATCTCCAGAAGTGTATATAGGGCTATGCTTTCAGAATGAGCCAATGTTGCCTTTAGCAGTGGTACTGCTGTACCTTCAATGTCAGTTAAAGACTGTCTCAGTGAATTAACAATCAGTGAAATATGCCCTTGTGTACCTTAGGCTTTTAAAATAGTTGGATTATTTACACACATCTTGTCTTCCTTACTAAAGTATGCTACTACCATGCACATCTCACCTCCATAGCCATAGTATGCTATTCGCACGTGCTTCTTGTCTTCCTTGCCAGAGTATGCTACTTGCACACATATCTCACCTCCCCCGCCATTGTGTGCTACCATGACAAATCATGTCAGAAACCATCAGTACTTCATATGCTATGCATCTTGCCTCCTTTGCCATAGTATGCTATTGCATGCGTGTCTCACTTCCTCCACCTTAGTATGCTAATCTTACAAAGGATGTCAGAAAACCATCAGAACATCAAATGTTATGCATCGCACCTCCCTTGCCATAATATGCATATATCAGCATTAGAGTTTGGTGATGTCGACCAATTTGGCATTGTACAAAGTCTAATGTGAAACATCGCGATGGACGATGGCATCGTCATTCTAGGCGAAGGTAAATTAATTAATTATGAATAATTAATTAATTCATAACGAATGAATTACTTATAGCCTACCGTTTTAACTACCTGGTCTTTGCATGGTCTTTGTTTTACCCATTACCAAATCATTAATAAAATAAAGATAAGTTACATACATATTACCACCTGTCAATCACTTTTTTTCAGCGGGACTCAGTGATCTGTGTTGATATAATGGCATCGGTTAAAAAGGTGCCCAACCAACAGTATCTGAGGCTTTCACTAAAATTACTAAGTACAAGTGTGAAAGTGAAAGAATGAAGCAGTGTACTTACAATGTGACACGTTACTTGATAGATTCAAAAGACCGAAAAGGCGTTAGATATAGACAAGATTTATTAAATATCACATTTAAAAGCTATAGTGAGGTGCGATCCAGTGGTACATGCTTGATAAACTGTCCGACGTGCACTGCACTTTGGAGCTCAGACAAACGCATGACAGTGTGTGTATGTGGTCACATGATTTGCATTTTCAGCGGACGGAGGGCTGAAGGGCAGAAATGCTAGGTAAAACACAGTGTGGATGTGGATCATTTTGGTTCTAAAATGCCATTTTATAACCAAGACGTATTCAAGAGTTCACACTTAGCTGATGATTTATTATAAAGCTTGTTTGCCATGCTGTCCCGGGAGAGAGCCCTGAGCTCATAAGATCCTCGAGCCTGGGGCTTCCTCCCATTTGCAAGGCGAGAGGGGAGTTTGAGCTCAGATAGATCTCGAGAACTCCCCTGCTGCAGTAGCTAATGAACATATAGTGATTGCTCTTAAGATAACTACTTACTAGGAGCATGTCTATGGTGCTGATTTGGATTATTCAAGTAACTTAAGTTGCATGTTTTTGGACGGTGGGAGGAAACCGAGGAACCCGGGGGAAACCCACGTGAGCACGGGGAGAACGTGTAAACTCCGCATAGAAATGTCGGCTGACTTGGTAAGGACTAGACCTCGTGACGTTCTTGCTGTGAGGCAACAGTGCTAACCACTGGGCCACCGTGCCACCTATCTATGTAAGGAGGAGAAGTAGGGGTGGAAGGGGGGATTCTTCAAAATGAAGATGGCTGTCATATGGAACTTAGGATATTTATAGTGACTTAGGAATCGTCTGATTGGTGAATAATAAATTGAATAATGCAGGGCCGGCTGCAAGCAATCATAAGCACATGATCCTCTCGAAATTAGTTTATAAATAAACTTCACTTAGTGTAAACAGGGCCTAAGTGTGTATTTTCTGCAAGCGGGTTTGCCACGGGAGTGCGGCGGAGGATCGGCGAAGCCGGCTCAGCATTTTGCAATAGTCACACCAGGAACATACGCATGTTGAGTCTGGATTATAATTAATAATTTTGCTGTGTTTTTGAGGCCTGTGACTATGTAAGAGTTTTAAAAGCATTCAGGCATAAGTAAGTCAGGCTTAAATTGTATCATTTGTAACTTAGTAGCAATCAATTTTATTGAATTGTTTATAAAAAATAAAGACTATGCAATATAATTTTGCATAATTCAATTACAGCATACCTGAATACATTTCGACTTGCTCTGAAAACAATAAGCAACAAGCTGTTTGTTTTATTTGTATATTTTTCTCTATTGAATTTATCTACAGTTTGCTTGTAGATTGTTTATTGTTTTATGCATTCCCCTACAGAATCATCCCGGTCAATCTAAAATTATAAATTCTTTCCAAACGGTTATTCAACTCACACTGTAAAAAATGCTGGGTTCCACACAATCGATTTGTGTTGGGACAGCATAAAGGAATTAAATTAACTTATTATTTATTACAAATTTAAGTGGGTTGAACATAAAACAATTGAGTTGTCTAACAAAATCTCAGTTGCGTTGTTTCAGCTCAATTTAAATCAGTAGTTTGAACAAACCGCAAACTTCATGTTTTGAGTGAAATAGTGAAATAGTCTAGTGAAATAGTATTCATATCGCAGTGTATATTGTTGAATATAAAATATGGCAATGTTAGATTTTTTTGCAGCCCTATTGCGTGTGTATCTCACCTCCCTTACCATAATATTTTAGTAGGGCTGGGGCGATTTGGCCTAAAATCTTCCTTGATTTAACATTTCAACTCAATTACGATTAATGAATGATTATTTTTTTATTTATTTTATTTTTTGCCCACATAGTTCACTGATAAGTTTTGTACAAAAACTATGCTTACTTGTAATGTGCTTACAGAAGTATGCAACCGCATGAAGGCTGACCATACCCATGCGTTCGATGCAGAAGTGTAAAGTGACCTTAACAGAGCGGGGTCACGTGACTCCACACGCAGTAGGGAAAGTAATGGAAAAAATTGACCTGGAAAAATTTGATCGATTATAGGTTCTGAATGTCAATTTCAATTACTTTTCGTTTAATCGCCCAGCCCTATATGCTATCATGAAAAATGACCTCAGAAATGTCAATCAGTACATCTTAATTGGTTATGGTCATTACTAAACCCATATCGAATCATCCACCGTAGAATCAATTAATTTTGACATCATAGCATCGAGTCACTCGTTCTAAATTACTCATGGGATGTTTTCACTCACATGAATTCTCTACTTGGTTTAGCAAATAGCAAAAACATCACTCATTTTTCATCATCCACATCCACTAGTGTAAATTCGCCTTTTTTCCACATTGACATTGTGTGTAGTCTATTCATTCAAATTTGCATTTGATGTAAACTCAAACTTAAGGGTAAGTGTATAGCTGCGTCCCAAATGGCACACTTCACACTATGCACTTACACACTCAGCAGCATAGTAAATGTATGTAGTGTTGTCCCAAATGGATCACTAACTTTTTTTACTAAGCGGAAATTCAAACTGTTTCCCAGATGATGTTTGTCAGTTGCCAAATTAGTGAAATAAATGACCAAACTACCAAATAATACCTGCCATGAGTTTAACCGCATTTGCCATCGGGAGATGGGATAATCACTCTCATAGGAGAATTTTGCTTTCACAATATAAAGCAAAGCTGTGGCCGTTGAGTGCGTGAAGTGTCCAACATTCCACACTTCTTTGTAACAGTTGAATGAGTGTATCATCCGTGTATTTAAAGCGCACTTATTCTTTTTTACAGTTTTCAGTGTAAACACACTACTTACATAATTTATACTACAAAATGGCGTAGAATAGTGCATAAGTATGGGATGCACCTAAAATCATTGTAGACCTACAGTATACTTCCAAACATCCCCCAATACATTCTCTCAACAGCTTGAAATGATTTATTTGGGGCATACCATAAATTGACAATAATGGAAAATACTAAACCATCAGCAGCATGATTGAAGCTTCATAGCCTACCGAAATACCCCGGTGAGAGAGGGGTATTCTAGAGTACAACGGCCAGAGGACACTCTGGCACGTGGATTTCATTGCTTGTCCTTGTCTTGTCCACACCCACTGGAGTTATTGTCATGCAGTGGCCCTGTATAGTGCCAGAGGCCCAGCTGAAGCCTATCAAGGGCTGAGTGTAATGGGCTGTCATTGAAGTCCCAAAGTCAATGGTACATTCCCACTGCTGCATTGGCTTTCAGTAGCTAAATGACAGCTTCACCTTTGACAGCACCCAGTGCATTTGGTGGTTGAACTAATAGAGCACCTATAAGTGCAGTAATGATCCATAGCCAACTCAATAGACACCCCTCTGGGATCGAATTTCACTTGCAGTGTGCCTTATCTGTCTACCAGATTGCAAAAGGGAGTTTGGGTTTTGTGCAGCTGTGCGAACTGCAAACTTGGCTTAGTAAAAGCAACAGAAAGGGAGTTGACATGGTGAGAAGTATGTTGAGGTCACACTTGCATTTCTTACTTGATACAAAATAGAACGATATGAAATAAACTGTGCTCTTGTATGAGGTTCAGACCAAAATTCGCTGTTCATGTGTAATTTGCTGCTTTGCTGTAGCTTTTTATTCTTATTGGGATTTTCAGTGTTTTTCTTATAGAGCCCATATTATGGGTTTTTAAAAATTACCTTCCATGCTGTGTGAATGAAAACAAATGGGGGATGCGTAACTCTGAAAAGGCACCTTGTTAAAAAATGTATATTTTTTTAATATAAAATATATTTTTTTAATTAAATGATTCATGGTTTGTCCGGATCTTTCACCTGTTTGTATCAACATCAACATGAAACAATACCAAATATAAAGTGCCGGATCTGGTAAAACGTGAACACACCTTTCCCTTCAAACACTAGCGGAGTGCTGGTGTTTGTGGGACTGATCATAACTGAAGATGACATTAAGAGTGAACAATCTGGTGATTAATGCAATAATCTACCATGCAATGAGGGGTTTGTCAGCTGTTTGTTAAAGGAAGGATCAGAAAAAAACTATTGATTTATGGGACATATAAATTGTGAGTTATTTGCACTGCCCCTTATTCACTTAGAATCAATAACTTACCTAAAAGTGAAATTAACGGCTATTGTATTTTCTTTATATACAAAACAAACAAACAAAACAAACCACATTGCTGATATTTTCTAAATCATTGCACTCCAATTGAAAAATATTGGATAAAAAGAGCCTGAAAAATAAACAGTAGCTTAAATATGAAACATTTTCTGGAAGGACAAAAGGAAAATATGAAAATAGGATGAAATTGTGATTTCTATTAAGTGTAGCAAAAAAGCAACATTCTAACAATACTGATGCAATGGAAATCTATTGCACGAAAGAACTGCACTGCAAATGCTTCAAATGTCACTGCTACACTGTTACATTTACATTTATTATTTAGCATATAGATGAATTGAAGTAAATGTCAAAGATATATTAAAGGGGCCCTATTATATAAACTTTCAGCTTTTCAGTGCATAATTTAGTTGTTTGATTATGAAGGAAAAAAAAATCTGTTGGTAAAGTGCTCTCCAAAGGGAGTTTTCTCTTTGTCAGTTAACTGTGCCTTTGAACTGCTTCAAGCACCATGATTGTAGTCCAAAGCATTCGTCCAGGAACATGCATGTAACAGTATACTAAATTTAAATAAGCTATACTGAAATGAAAGAGCACTGGCTTAGTGCATTAGTTGTGTATTGTCTTTACGTCTAAAAGATCCTGTCTCACATCTGGCATACAGATAATTCTTCCCCAGCTGTTTACATTAACAGACACAATCAACATTACATTAGCACTTAAATGACTTAAATAAAATAATTGCATGTGCTCTAAACAGTTGAAGTGGAACAGAGCTTCCCACTTGTTCTACACCTTAAAAGGGTGCGTGTTTTTATTAAGAATAAATGTCATTTTGAGTGTCTCACAGTATAATTCAGGAAATAATACTTTGTCCTTTGTCCTTTTGTTTTAAATTTCCTACCGCTTTGGGAAATTCCTCATTCACTGGCCTTTTAATGCAGATAAATCTGCTGTGCTGCATTAATAAACTTGTTTTCCCTGTATTATTTATATTTATTTCACTGCAGTCTGGAATACTTAACTGGTAATACTTAATACTTCTGGTTGGCAAGTCATGACATACCAAGGTATGTTATTCCTATTTAACAAACAGTGATACTAAGAAACACAGGCTTATCCGGGTACTAGGAATCATTTTGACAGTCAGAGAATACGTTCACATTTATATTACTTAGCAGTATAAAGGTTAGTGTATGCTTCATTCAGTCGATTTCATTTCTGTCAACTTTGCATTTAAATAAAGAACTAAATAAACTATTACCGCACAGAACAATGTTTTGTCTAATTTTTACGTTTTGTGGCAAGTAACTGTGTAGTAAATGGGATAAAGGTTAAAGGCTTTTTATTCTTATTGTGATTTTCAGTCTTTTTCTTATAGAGCCCATATTATGGGTTTTTGAAAATGACCTTCCATGCCGTGTGAATGAAAACAAACAGGCATGCGTAACTCTAAAATTGCACCTTGTTTAAAAATGTAGATTTTTTTTTTTATAAATAAAATATATTTTTTTAATTAAATGATTCATGGTTTGGTCAGATCTTTCACCTGTTTGTATCATCAACACAAAACAATACCAAATATAAGGTGCCGGATCTGGTAAAACGTGAACACACCTTTCCCTTCAAACACTAGCGGAGTGCTGGTGTTTGTGGTACTAATCATAACTGAAGATGACATTAAGAGTGAACAATCTGGTGATTCATGCAATAATCTACCATGCAATGAGGATTTGTCAGCTGTTTGTTAAAGGAAGGATCAGAAAAAAACTATTGATTTATGGGACTTGGTCAGAGCTTGACAGGAACTTTATTTGTACATAGTTCATGGACCAGTTTCTTCCTCCATTTCACTAGTGTACTGTAAGTAAGTGTGATAAATGGTTGCATCCTTGTTTTCTCTAGCTTGTAAAATATGTATTTAATTGTGTTTTGTAACTTGTAATCGCCCCACGTGGCTTGTGCTGTATCTGGTTAACTCATATTTACATATCTCATCTAAAGCCATGTTGAAAACACGACGCGTGCTGCTTTCTTTATGGATTTAAATTTTTTAATTTCAATTTATCCAGATAGTTGTTTTTTTTTTTTTGCAGAATAAAGCCCTTCTAGTTTATACAACATACAATAACACTATAGCAAAGGCAACAAGAACAACCCTGTTTTTGTTTTAGTCATTTTATTCAACCGAATACAGTTCGTGTTTTTGAGACATCAACAATACCAGACTCATACCAAACACATTGTCACAGTTTACAGTTTAAGATCTGCCCTTAAAAATGTATTTTTTAACAATACTCTGGTTAAAGGAAAAACTCCCTTTACCCAGCAGATAATTGCAATGTCAGAGTTCGAATTAAACGGAAAATTCACACATATTCTTGGGAAATATCCACACCACAGCTTGCTTCAAACTTCCCCAAATTTGGCTAATATGTGGTGTTAAATGTCTTAAGTTTCAAAATCCAAACTGTAGGCCTTAAAATATCTTAAATTAATTGAAGTATTGTACTGTAGGTCTTGAATCATTTTAAAAGGGTATTTATATCCTTTTGTGCATGTAAAGCTACTAATCGAGACAACATCCATCCAATCACCATCCCACTATCTCAATTAAACTTTTAACAAAACGGCAGTGCGGTGGGTAGCGCTGTCGCCTCACAGCAAGAAGATCGCTGGTTCGAGCCTCAGCTGGGTGAGTTAGCATACCTGTGTGAAGTTTGCATGTTGCTTTTCGATATCTCGGTGTATCACGGTCCATTGAGGATGCTTTCCATATATAATTCAATTTTTTTTTTTTTTCTTCACAACACAAATGTTTTCAAAAATTTTAATCTATAAATATTGTTATATTTATATTTTATTTGTAATACAATTTTGTTCTTTAATACAAGCAGTAAGATATATAAACTGTACCTTTAATTTTTCCTGCTCAAAGATAACACTCATTTTGAATGTTTTAGACAAAACTTCAATACACACACAGAACGACATGAGCATTTATAGCAAATAAACTAATGTAAATATTATCTTGCTTGCGTTTTGAGCACTGTCAAGCGAGTTCTTACACTCCTATGATTCGTCATCGTCTTCACCCGCTCAACAGAAAGGGCTGTGCTTGGCTTTAAAAATTAAAGTGCTGTTCACCAATGAGTGATGTGGGAAGAACAGCCGCAGTCAGTCTATATGCGCATAATGCACGGTTATCACAGGTAATCCGTAATAGACACGGTTAAGAAGAAAACTTGCACCACAGGCACACTCAAGTCTGGATCCACAAGTAACAGCCGAGAGGAGAGGAAAAGTTAATGTCCAAAGTGAGAGAGAGAGGCGGAGATGGAGTTTTACAGCATTTCTCCCTAGTGGTGAAATAGCAGCTCTTGCTGTAACGTTACCATTCCTCAGTGTCAGTGAAAGACTGTCCAGCAAACTCACAAGCAGTGAATTGTGCACAATTATCTGCTTTTTAAGTAGTAGTAACTTTTATTTACTCGCCCTTGCCTCCTTCGCCATAGTATTCTAACGCAACATCGCGCATAGGAGATAAATTATGTCATTACGTAATAACCGAATTGAAATATCGAATTGTTCCCATCTGGATCGCGGTGCACTGAAGAAACAATTAATTTTGACACCCCTAGCTAATATGTGACTGATTAAAATTTTTATTTTATTTATTTATTTTTTTGATGAGGCAAGTAAACTGGGCAGTTAAAAAAAATCATTGGTATTTAGCCCTGCATGTCATTCATACAGTAATAGTCTTAAAAATGGTCTCATAAGGTCTTAAATTTGACTTGGTGAAACCTGCAGAAAAGCCACAGAAACATCTGCCCTTCTGCTCCTCACAGAACATATAAGAGATTGCCTATATGTCACAGTCATTCTTTATTAAACTCTGTGTAAACAAGTTATCATTCTGGGTAAAGAAACATTCTTGAAGGGTTAATATCATGAGCTGGACTATCATTCCTGGACTACTTGTCTGCTTTCTTATCTATTCTCATAATATGGATGCCCTAAAATTTCAGCTGCTTAAAGTTTTTGTGAAGGTCAGGAGAGAGAGAATTTATTCTACAGTGAGAATATGATTACCTAAAGGGCAACCACTGTATACGCACTTTTGACATTTATTTTTTTTCCATAGGTTTTAATCTTGAGAGAAAAAAAGAAGTCTTTTTCATGTAATACTATTCCCAGAATACTTGTGTTGATAAGATGGATTAGCAGATTGTGTGTATACTTGCAAATGCAAAACAATATATTTTTAAAAAGTACATGAAAGACATGAAAGAAAAGGTCAATAACACAAAGACACTGCTCTTTTGGCCCACAGCTGCTGCTCATCTGAGTGTTTTTGTACGAATGCCAAGTCAAGTGTTTACCATAATAAATGCTTTTACATTTTAAATCACAGTATTATAATAAAAAGCTGCTACATGGTGAAGAATCTAACTAAGGATCTGAGATTCCTTATCCATTCCTTAGCAAACTTATATGTATGCTGTTTCAAGAAAGCAACTATTTATTTGTCATGTTTCGTTTTGATTTGTAAAATCATTAGCCGTTTATAGAATTATCATTTTATAATTAACGTTATGTTTTTATTTATTTTTTATCACTAGTTTCCTATCATTTTTGCTTTATTATTTTCTTTTTTCCATATTGTTATAATGTTTTCATGAGTAAGGAACAAGAGGAAGTCTCCATTTAAAGGTCTGTATTGTCACTGGACAATGTTAAAGCAGTAATTTTCTATTGCTGTAACTTGTGGTATAATAACACTTGTTGGATTTATCGTGGTCGAACGAAATCTGAGCATTGAATCGTACGCAACTACGGTGATTCAATAAACTGCTCTTTCATCATTACTTCGTCTCCTGCTTCTGCTACTCTCTGGCTTTCTCAGTCAACTCCTGTATTGATAGTAGGTTGTTAATTCAAAATAATAAAATTAATAAAAAAAATCCAAATATCCAGTTTTTTTAAACTAATGAAGACATCAGTAGTCAATGATTCATTTGAATTATTTAGCCTCATAGATATATACACTAGATATCACATACGGACCCTGAGCATGCGTCAATGGCACTGCCACATTTGTACAGGGCTCCCAGGACAAATGTCATTCAACCGCACTAGTCAAGACAGTGTGCCAACGTGAAGATGCTGCACTTTAGCACTGTGTACGGGTGTAGTAACGAGCAAAAAAAGAAAACAAAGCACAAAGGCAGAACATTTCATAGGTAAGATTTAGTTTTTTACGTTGTTGTGTGTTACGAACTTTTGTGCTAAACAAGTAACGTTATTGATGATAATACAGTAACTTACTGCACTGACCATAAGGCAAAGGAGCACCAACTTACACTAAATACTAGGTTTATGCTAGTTTTGTTGAATAAAATATGCAAACAATGTTTTGTAATATGACAACAAGATGCTGCGGTGCTAGAAACTTGTACTATTGTCGGCTAAGTGAACGAGAATGTAGAAAAGTAATGTAAAATGAAAATTTTTCGTAATAAAAAAAAATGCATACTGACCACCGGGAAAACTCCTGATCATAGTTATATATGTGTATGTGTATATCTCTGGCTTTGGATGGTCACAGTCCTGCACCTTGGTCCCGCATTAATTTCAAAGGAGCTTTACCCTGTACTAAAATGGCGGCTCTATTGACGCACCCCTTCTAATAGACAACAGCAGGGTAGGCGACATCTAATGTATATATCTATGATTTAGCCTGACAAGTTTACTGTTCCAAAATATTGTAAATCTTTCAAAAAATAAAACATATTATTTTCAAAGGGGAAAAGTTTTTGTTTTTTTACCCAGACATTTAAAAACAATATATTTTAGAGCAGTAATCACCATACAGTGTAACCGTGATATTTTTATCCAAGGTTATCACACCGTCAGAATCTTATACTGGCCCATGCCTTGTTACTTTATTGTATTTTCATTGTGATTCATCTCATTCGCCACAGTTTTCTTTTTAATAGAAACAAATTATTTATTAAATAATTGCCTGCAATTGTATGAAGCTAATGCAATTGTGAATGTATGCATTACATCACTCTATGAGCCTTTTTGAGTTATTCACTCATTTCACAGTAATGTATAGCTGCACAATCAGTGTAGTCATTTGTATATTTACCTTGTGTATGATAGATAGTAGTGATATCTGTGTGCTAAGGCAGAAATATGATTTCCAGAATGCATGCATTATGAATTAAATATACAAATGAGGGGTTTACTGGTTTACTATGATGCTTTATTTATTTAAATATTTTTAAGCTTTTAAATATTTTTTAAGGTGAAGTTACACTATTTCTTGTATGTGTGTGCACAGATACTAACTGTGCTCTACCAGGGTAATTATCACATCCAGAAACACCCTATTTTAAAACATTGTTTGATAGGAATAATCCTCAAATTAATAAAACATAGCTTATGATCTTTAATTGTGAAGATACAAAGTGTGAGGATGTGATAACATTACGCAAATTTTCATTGCTTTTCAGTGTAGTGTTCAGTCTTCTTTTCACGTATGTCCAAAATTGATCATAATATGCAGCAAAGGTGTGAGTTTTTTGTCAGAATTAGTGCAATTAGCATTTTAAGTGCTTATGCCTAATTAATTCATTAAATATACCAAAGAAATTAGAAGTCAGTCACAGTCAATAGAGCATTTCTGTCAACCGTTCATGTTTTGCTGAAGCCGAAGCCATTACTTTCAGTTAAATTATCTTGAAAACCTGTTATGAAGCAGTAAATCAACAACCTAGACAAATTAAAAGTCTTTTTTCTTATAAGCTTTTATTAACTTTTTTCAACAAAAATTTAAGTAGCATTAAAACTTAGTTATACATTCAGTTGCTCTCAAAAAGATTAAACCCCTTTAGGAAACTGAAACAATTAAAAACTTTACCATTTTTTTAAAATCCAGATTGATTTTGTAACTTTTTAATGACATAATCAAAATTATGTCATGATAAAATATACATTTTTTATTTTTTTTTGTACAGTTATGCCATGAATTAATCAATGAGTTAATCAACCCAATTGCTTTATCCTTTAATTGTATGAAATGTACAAGACTGTGTTAAAATAAATACAATTAAGCCTTTATAAACTCTTTAACAAGGCCTAATTTAATTAAGCTGTTGTAAATAAATTGAAGTTTAATCACAAATTTGCACAAATAAAAATAGGTCTCAAAAACGCTATCAATAATATCAAATCTTTGTCTGCAAGAAGACACTAACAATTCCTAGAGACTGTGCCTGGCAGCTTTATTCATAAGTGTGAAATGTGTCGTACCAGAAAACCTTTGAGGATGTTCAAGAAAAAGCACAATACCATCAAGGGAAATAAAATGTTTAATCAAAGCCATTGAGGAAAAAAAAGCTCAATTTACTGCCAAAGAATTGCAAGGTGACCTGATAAATGGAGAGAGAAAACAACAAAACCAAACAAACAACAACCAAACAACAAAACACTTCAATGCAGAATATAAGACAGAAATACATGGCCTCAATTCAAGTAATGGCACACTTGACCAGAAAGAACACAAAAGGCTGACATGAATATGATAAAATATAATGTGAAGTGATCTGTTTAGATCTAGAATTGTTTTTTATGAAGTGATGTGACAAAACTGTAACATTTTGCAGCTATTAATAATGGCATGCCCCAGGCTAAAATAAAGGCAAGGCTTAGAGCAGAAGAACAGTGCTGAAGAACTGGACATGCATGAACAATCATCTGCATCTGCATGATTAATCTCCATTCAAACACCCACACAATGCTTTTTTATAAATGACCACAGTTTACATCTACCCTTGGCAAGAACAATCACAGCGGTACATTCATATCTGCATTTAAAGTTCATGTGAAATCAAGATTTACAATGTTTGTTTTGCTAGCACACATTGGAGTTCTTTAGGTAAACAATTAATCAGTTCAAGTAAAAATAAAAAATAATATGTTGACGTCAGTATTTGTAATCATGCCCTTTTTGCTGTTAGTTTACTACAATGGAATGATGTGCAAAAATGAATCCCCTAATCAGTGGTCTGTTTTATTTGGAAGTACATCAACATACTGAAATAATAGTCTTAGCAACTTGTGGAAACTTTCATCTTCCGCAGTCTTGTTTAATTGTGAAACATAATATGTTTTTAATCTTTTTAACCATACAGTATCATTCTTTTGCAAACATTGAAATTGCATCAGAGTACTGGGTTAATGGTTTATACTTTCAATATAAACACTGGTGTCTGCAATAAACATCTACGTTTGAAGTATATAGTCTTAAAGTATACATCCAAAGAGACTAAAGCCTGCTTCAGAGATGTTTTCGAGTGGTCTATAGTCTACAGATTTAAATCTCATTAAAATGACTTGGTGGAATTTGTAAAGCAGCTAAAACACAAAAACAAAAGATAATCAGTCATCTGGAAGTTTTTCAAGCGAGGAATGGGCCAAGGTTTCAGTAGAGAAGTGAAGAAGCTTGCAAGCAGTTAGAGGCAATGTTTATTTGAGGTTATGAAGAATGGACGATTCTCTAAAAATGCTACATTTGGGGGTTGAGTAATTCTGTACATGAGTGTTTAGAGACAATTAGAGTGTTTTCATTATGTTCAGAATCTCTCAAGTGAAGATTAATTAAATACATAAAATTGGCTATATGCATACTGAAAAACACAGTTTCCATTGACCTGGTTTGATAGAACAAACTTAGAAAAGTGAATTGCATCTTTCAACAGTGACTTCGATTGAACTGCATCATCATTGAACTACCTACTGTAGAAAAAAAAACAGTATTTTGTGGCATTAAATATACATAGAGCATTGAACACACTGAAGAAGTTTCATACTTTGGGATTTTTGATTTATTGCTTTTTTTTTCTTTGTAAAGCTGCTTACAAAATTTGCATTGTATAAATCATTATAGAAATAAGTCACTTGACCTAACAATACATTTTGAGCATATATTAGACCAGGTCTAAATAATATTGAAGGCTGATTGGAATGAAATGTTCTACTTAAACCCAATTCACACGGGGCTTCAGCATCAACGCGTGACCGAGGGCATTTCTGAAGTTGAGGCTGACGCGATTGTCATAGCAGCGTCAGCCAATGAAATTAGTCCGCAATCGTCTGAGCTGGGCTATTTGCATTAAGCGATCTAATTGGCTGACGCTTCCATTGGTGCTTGAAAAGTTGAGAATTTCCCAACTTCTGCAGCGAGCAACGCCACTGAATCGGCGCCAACGGATCCACAATGCAGTTCGGCAACGCTTGACGTCACCCATTTAAAGTGAATGGGAAGCGATGTCGCTGACACCCCAAAGTGAATGGGGCATTATGGTCCCAGAGATTGTTAAGAATTTAAGAAAATGGGTCAGTTTATGGGTCAGTACTGCTTTCAATAAAACCAAACTGTCATAATAATGCCTTAACAAAAGCTACAATATGTTACTGGAAATTACTGGTGAGCACATGCAACTTGAATAGATGGTGCTTTGTCTGTTACAATGATTTTACCTGATTTTGACCTGAAATTACTAAAAAATAACCATACCTTATGTTTGCAGCATTACTAGGTAATGCATGTCATTTTGCATATCATGTGCCTAAATGCCTTAAAGGAACACACCACTTTTTTGAAAAATAGACTCATTTTACAACTCCTCTAAAGTTAAACAGTTAAGCTTTAGCAGTTTTTAGTCTATTTAACCAATCTCTTGGTCTGACGGAAACACTTAGCTTGGCATAGATCAATAAATTGTATTGGACTATCAACATCTCAATGATAATTTTTAATAATTTTTTCATGTAAAGCTTGACTTTTGAAGTTGCGTTGTGTACTAATACTGACAGAAAAAAGAAAAGTTGCTATTCTATAGGTTAATAGGAACTACACTCTCATTCTGGGATAATAATCAAGGAACTGTGCTGCTGTGGCATGGCTGTAGCAGTTGCAATGAAATTACAAAGAGCCCAATATGTTGCACCGCCAGTTAGAATCTACTCTCCTCCTTCAGTGTTTGCCATTTTGTTCAGCCACACTTTCTTCAACGATCTTTTCTTTTGATCTTATTAGCATTTAACTGAAGACTAGTCTTCAAAACTTTTTAAAGCAACATATACTCACTCTAATCATGATCCTTTATGTAACCGACAATTGCAGAGTCATCAGAAAACTTTTGTAGATGACAATTATTTGAGCTATATTGAAAATCTGATGTATGGAATGTAAGTAAATATGGAGCTAAAACTGTTCCTTGAGGAACATCAGTGGTACTCATTACAACGTGCAAGACACAGTTATGCATCCTGACATACAGTACTGTGGTCTATTTGTGATATAGGCCCAATCCTAATTATTATTATTTTTTTACTCCTACCCCTTCCTCTACTACTTTCCCTTGGCCCTTGAATCAGAGTGTGAAGGGGAAGGGCTTCAAATTTTACCCCTAAGAAATGGGATACCACTACAACACCTGCACATGTCATCATATGTCATCGCAAGCTCTTACTTCATATGAGATTGACAATGACAACTGCTGTACTTCCACTTGCGTTATTTTTTGGTATTTATCTTCAGGAAATCACCAAGGGCTACAATATTATGCTATCATGACAATCTAATGTGGAAATAAGCTCATAACTGTACTGTGTATTTACACCGTGGCCATATTCAACTATGTGAACACACGAAAATAACATTATACCAGACACTGTAAAAAGGTCTTTCCCAGCAACTAGACATTTCTAACAGGGTATTTGAGTGTCAGATGTGAAAGTATGTTGTGGGACTACTATACAGGAGTTTTTATTATGGACTGTAGATAGTGAAATGTATCTTTTTCTATTGTTTAAAAAAAAAAAATGATGCTAGAACACAAACGCTGTTATGAATGTATTAAAACATATGCTTGTTTGTTCTAAAAATTCATAATGATGACAAAAAATACTAATTTGTGCTTTTTCTGACTTCCGTGTGCAGCCATTTTGCCGTTGTTGATGGTGTATTCTGGGAACTTACTTACCTCTTGGTTTCAAGTGTGGTCCTGAAAAAACTCAGTTTCAAGGGCTATCTAGCCCTTCCCCTTAGCCCTACGCCTTCAAGCTAAAGAGAACTGGGTTACCCCTTCCCCTTCACATGAATGCACAAAACAAGGGGCAGGGCTAAGGGGCAGAATTTGGATTGGGCCATTAGCCTGTTTAATACTCGATTGCGCGCTGTGAATGTGACGTCATCGCTGTGTTTGCGGAGGTTCGTTTTGGGTGCGTGCGACATGATTTCGGCTGGCGGGGCGCATGTTTTTTTTTTTTAAGACTCGAGCGAACAGTGCGTGCAGCGCCGCGTTTGATTTGAGTTAAATATGAACCACTTTGAAGAGATTTTGCCTGAATCGGGTACGCCTGTGATCATAGAGATAACCACATGATCAATAATTCTTGGCTAGAAATTGCAACAGCCGTGGGAAAGGAGGAAAGTTTTTTTGTTAATAGGTTTGGAAAAACCTGAGGGATAGGTTTGTTAAAGCCAAAAGAGGCCATGGCAAAAGTGGAGACCCAGGTGCACAATTACAGAATATGTTTTTCCACCATTTATATGTTTTACACTGATGTATTACAATTTTGAATTTAAAACAATTTAATAGTCATAAAATTAAAATTAAGGAGCAAATTATCAGTTTATAATATACTGATGGCCTGTTTTTCTAGTCTTTATTGGTATTAATGGTCAGGAATGTTGGACCATTAATGCCTTTTTAGCATAAAAAGAGAACAGAAACTAGTCAGACATTAATGTGTGAACTGTGGTAATCTAAAAAAAACATCTGTATTTTTTAGTAAGTGTACTTTTTTGCTTTTAATTATTGGTATAATAAAAATATACATTTGTAGAGCAACCCATGTTCTGTTGTCATTAATAGTTTAATAAGCTTTAATAGGTAGAACTGTCCGAGATTTGAACAAAAGCAAGTGATGCATCAAAGTTTGATAAAAAAAAATCTTGAATGGTTATAAAAATCCTTTTAATAATTAAAATAATTTATAAAAACAACAAAAATAATTACTTTAAAAATATCGAATGATATTAATGATAGGACATAGTTCTGGAAACTTTCTACTTCTCTGTTTATCTGTATGATTTTACGGTCGCATTCTTTGGACCGCCCCCTGTCATTTTAAAGAATATCTCAACGGTGAACGTGGCAAGTATAAAAGAGAGGTGCGCACGCAGTCAGCGGAGGTGTGCGATGCGGCGCCAGGCGAAAGTATAAATCCAGCTATAGTCAGTTAACCAACTTACCATACTTTTTTGTAAACCTGCATTTTCTAATTTTGCCATCAGTAGTGCAGTCGGAATCGTGTTTAATGCACTTGAAAAATAAAAAAAACTGTGATTCTAACAGAATTACCTCGTTTTCAGATGATTTAAAGATTTGTGTAAAAGATAAATCATCGCTTCATCTACCCCTACACCAGATTTCTACGCAAACTGCTGATATTGTTCCGTATTCTCAAGTAAATATGTACTGAATTGTCTTTTCAAATGTCTCCATGGTTGCAAGATACGCTTCCTGTGCAAGCAGGTGGTCACATCGGTTAAATGAGCCTATTTTTAAAAAAGTGGAGTGTTCCTCTTGAACCCAGTAATTGTTACTTGCATTATATTTTTGATTGCATGTGTATACATTTCTATCCAGTTGATCTATCTATCTGTCTCTCTGTCTATCTGACTGACTGTCTGTCTGTGATGCATCCGTTCATCAGTCAGTCTATCTATTTTTATTTGTTTATTTGTTCTTTATGTACCTCTTACATCGTAAAGTGTAATGTATCTGCAAGCTGTCCTCTTTCAGTTTTCTCCATATCATCAAAATGGAAAAAATAACATTTTGGGACATAAATGACTTTCTGCGTTCACAGTGTGTTCTATTTCACCATGGCATGAAATGATTGCCTCTTCCTGAAAATGCTGTCACATGCATTTTTGTGTACAGTTGCCTAGAAACAAGGGTGGCACATCTTACCCTGTAGCTCATTTTACCTCAGTCTGCCCTAATCATTAATAGATCTTCTGTGTATGCGTGTGTTGAAATGTTATAATTAGTGTTGCACCGCTTTTGCAGCTCTGGCACATTTGCACTTTTTACTTGGCTCAAAAATCTAATTAGAAAAGCTTTTTTTACCTGTAGGTAAAGAGTCTGGTGTTGCACTCGCATTGTATCAGCGTTTCCCTGCATTTATGAAGCGAATGCGAGCCAGAGCCTGTGACGTTAAACGTATACCAAGAAGTTCAGAAGGAAAGATAATAAGGATTCCCATGGTTACATAGATGTTTACAACTAATGAAGTGTATCTTTCACAATCTGTCAGCTGTCCCATGACCAATACCTGGTGACAAAATCAATACTGATGTGGTCAAACACTCTGCAGTGCTTGAATAGCTGCTCTCACCTCAATCTCTCACAGTCATTATCTGTCTTTTCAGGGCATTTCTTTGTGATTGCCTTCTTAAACTACTACCATATTGTCATTGTCCATCTAAGGCTGTAATGGTGGTTGATCTTTTGGTGCTCGGTTCTCAAGGTAGTTTGCGGCGATAGTATTTCAAGGAGACCTTATTGAAAAAGCAGTGCTCTTATGAAGCTGAACAGTTCCTCGTGTGCCACTTGAATCTCTTTGGAAAGGGATATGGAGTTTGGATGAAATGTACAAAAATTGATTTCATTCTGCATGTTGCTATGAATGGGTTTCTAAAAATAAGCATAGCAAGGTTTTCTGCTTATTCCCCTCGGTGTTATTTAGTTGTGTATAAGAGACTGTGGTGTAAAGCTGAGATAAGCCCTAGATGATGTAAGGATAGCCTTCAAACCTTCTTGATATGTCTCGATTGATTTATGGTTCGTGATAAGTATCTCTTTTCAAGATGCAAAGGCTGAGGTGACAGGCCTGAATACTAACTCTTGGGAGCAACATAATGAAAACAAAACAGCTGTCCGTGCTTTGAAAAGCTCTTTTTAAAACAACCTTAAATTAAACACAGATGTAGGGCATGGCGGTGCATAACTGGTGGTGACAGTAGAAATGTTGATTATGCATGAACCGGGATAGATAAACTTAGAATAATTAAAACACTAAATGTAATGCATAGTAAGAGTATATTGCTGTGCCACTAAGAAAAATATCAACTCAGCCATTTATTCTCTCAATATGAGCATGTTTATGATTTTTTTTAGTGGTGTGAAGTTACTGTTAATCATATATCAGCCTACTTAAGGTAGCAAAGTGTTTGTTTAGGGATTTTATATATGTAAATATAATATAAATAATATATATATATATATATATATATATATATATATATATATATATATATATATATATATATATATATATATATATATATATATATATATATAAATAATATCTACATATATATATATATATATATATATATATATATATATATATATATATATATATATATATATATATATATATATATATATATATATATATATATATATAGATAGATAGATATCCCTAAACACTATTATTACACATAACAGTAGTATTCTACAGTTTGACAACTATTGCAGCTCTTGGACAACATAATGTACTTTTGAGGCTTTTTTAGGTGAGAATGTAATTATTTAGATGGCATCTATGCAGTTTATTTCTAAGGACAGTGCCTATTTTAAATAATTATAATTTCTGAGATACAGCGCATCGGCATCCATCGGCCTGTCATATTGAGCAGAGCAAAGATGGTTGATGTTCCTCCACAAGATGGCGACAGAGACCACAATATAAGCCCTTAAAGGAGAAAAAAAATTGTGTAATTTCAAACTACAGCTGATAAAATCCTTATTAAACTGGTAAGTGACTTTCTAAGTCAATTTCTCTCCTTTGTATGTTGTAGTGCTGTATTTATACCATAGTCTGGTAGTGTTTCTGGTAGTATTTGCTTTGCTTTGGCTATTTTGGGATTAATTATTGTGATATATCGATTGTATCTGACAGTATTGTGAAAATACTGGCATATGTCACTAGACCTTTGAATCTTAAAATCACCTGTTTTGTTATCACTTTAGACATTACGCTAGAGAATCAATCAAATACTAGCTCTAAAGTGGTGTTGGTAAAGTAGCAATGGTTTCTGCTTACAGATATTGCGAACTAATGCAATATCTGCAAACTAATATGGCTGATAAGAGCCTTTCTAGAGCTTATATTGTCTAAAACAAAATAATCATAACAGATGCTACATAAAAAATCATGACGTTAAATGTAGAGCTGTGGTACTCCAAAATGTCAAAGTAGGTGCGAGACAGAAGTGTATATCTCCTATCCTGAATTTAGATGAGTTTTTTTAAATCCCTCTTTGGTCACTGCATTAAAAGGCACCATGTCTTTAGTAAGGTAGTGCGTTATGGCATTAGTTATCTCCTGGGTAGGGTTGCATCAGCTGTTTGTAAGTTGTTTTTTAAGGTGAAGTCCACGCTAGGGGCTTTGTATCTGCTATCTAGTTTGTAACAAAATTTGTTAACATGTTCTTAAACTGTAGTTAGTAGGTCATAAGCTCTCTGTAAAGTCATGCGTATAGTCGCATTGAATGACGTAATTTCCAATAAGAAGCATTTAAATCGTTAAACTGCTTTAAAATTTAGCAACCAATGCATCTATATATAACTGTCCTATGAAAATTAAATGACACATTATTTTTCTATAGTACATTACATTCAGTCACTACAGATGACACACATACCTGCATTGCGAGCCGTGAATGCATGTGACATTACAAATTACGTTATCAAAACATTCAACTTTAATTTTGTATGACTTTGAAAACAAAACATTCCATATTACCGACATGCTATTTTTCTTGGATCAATTTGTCTATTAATGCTAATGAAGCGGCAGACACCATCATCCCACTCATTCGCGCTTTCCTGTTTGTGTGGGGTTTTTTTTTGTGTGAGCGTTCCACATAGTTTGGTTCCACAAATTTGATTGGGCAGAACGAAAGTGTGCTCACTCATTTGGCTAGTAAGTATGTCACACACAGATGCCATGCACACATTTGCTCTGGGTGGGGTAAATTAAATAATACATATTTTATTTCGCAGCCTCTTGCGATTTATCTAATCGCAACGTTTCAAATCATGATGGCAATTCGACTAATCGCGTAGCCCTACTCCCTGTGTTTAGATTTTCTTTTTCATATATGCGATTATGCCGTCGAACTGCTGTATAAATGCAATATCACACTCGTAGCAGTGCGATATGGCTATATATCATCATTGGTGGGACACTAACGCATGCCTCCCACCAGTGCCTATTTACAGCCATATTGCACTGCTACTCATGTGATATTCCTCATATATATCCTGCCAATGATTGCCAACATATTACATGTCACAAATATGTATTACCTGGGAAATCTAAAGAGGGCAGCTAATAATAATATTCATTATATGTTAAAAAAAAAAAAAGACATGGCATATTATTGCTTTTTACATAGAGATTGACCGGTCTATTTGTAAATGTGTTGACTGGAGCAATCTTTGTTAAAGTTTCAGTTTAAAAATGGGGAAAACACTGCTTGATTTTTCAATAAATGTTGCATATTTGTAAGTCAAGATGTATTAAAATTGTGTTTAATATGCTTTTTGATTATGGTTTTAAAAAGAATTTTATTTTGATATCTTACAGTTAAAGGTATAAAATTAAGTAAATTGTAAAAATTACACTTCAAATATGTACTTTGTTGTTTTTAAACTGTCACCATTAGCATATAGCCATGAATCATTAAAAAATGGATTAGGTCAAATTGTTTAATTCTCATCTTAAAATGGCTATATACTCAGAAAATACACTGGCATGTCAATTAATATTTTGCCTTCAATATTTCATCACTATTTATGTTTGCAAAATCCAAAATTTTAACCAAGTTTCTCACATAGCTTATTTGACATCTCTATTAAGATATGCAATTTAAAATTGCATCTTTTTTCATGCAAAGCAAAACTTTTGCTTGACAGCAAAATCAAGCAAGACCAACTGAGAGAAAAAAAAATCTCAGCATGAAACAAATAATAGGATAAATTTGATATGCAGAAAAGAAATCAATATCCATTTCCTTTTGCGTCTGACACATATAATTATTTCTTTCTTGTCTCTTTCTTTTCAGAGTCTTCTATCACGTCCTTGAGGGAAGGCCTGTTTGAAATTGGCCTGTAATCATTTCAATCATATCAGTAAATTAATAAAATACAAGCAGCAATCTAGCTTCCTTTTAGCAAATATATTGAAATAACCCCACAGTGATAGAAAATGAAATAACATGTGGTGGATGATGTGAGAGACAGTTTTCATTTTGCACCAACTTGAAAGGGCGGTGGCGGGGAATTAATTCATGACTTCTCTGTCTTCAGGCTCTCTTATCAAATCCAGTCGGAATAAGACCATTTCACACACATGCATGGAGAATTGAGAATTGTATGTAATTATTGCTTCGCGCTGGAATATTTTACACTGCTAAAGATAAATTAAATGATAAGCATTTTGCATATAGCCATGGTAATTTTCTTGTCTGCTGAACAAGTTATAAAAAAGACGTGTATTTTGGTTGCATTAGCACAGATGTTGACAGGAATTTGCATTTTACTTTGTTCTCTATGGAGAAGTAACTTTAAAGAGCATTGTGCGGCATTTAAAAAAATAAAAGTATTGTAATTATCCATTCTTCTGACAAAGTTTGCAATCATGAAATGTTTGTAAGAATGTCTCTCTAATTACAAACTATAGAGAAAGATGTTGCTTTTTGATAGGTTAAAGACATTTTTTATAACAACAGGAAGGTTTATCAAAGTGAAACGCGCTAACATAAGTTTTTTGAAATGTCAGTCAACAATTATTTCCCCTTAAGCACATTTTGCTCCATATTAAGCAATCTTTGTAGCTGTTCTTCCTTTCTTTCTGACTCACATGCAGCGCTTTGTTCCATATTATTAAAAATACAGGCCAATCCTTGTTTGATTGGGTGGTGCAGGCAAACTCTCTGAACTCACAGCTCTGTAGAAAATGTCATTCGTCTCCGAACCCTTTGATGAAGCCATCACTGTCGACTTGTATTTTTACCTCTCCACTGTATCTTTTCAGGCACAAGCTGCATTGCTGCATCTCCTGACGTTTTAAAGCTTGATTAAAAAGCAGCTGTCGGGAGATATAATTTTTAGCGCTGTCAGACAGGTGTAGTCAGATAGTGACAGCACGGCAGCATGAAAGTGTTAGGCTGAAATGGGCTTGATAGTGACAAATGGAATGATCTTTTTTTTCCGTCATGTTTTCTATCTGCCGTTCATTTCTGTTTGGCTTATCTTCTGATTTCTGACATGGTATTCTTTGAACATCACATGCAAAAACATTGTAGAGAGAAATTGACATATATCAAGGACAAACGTACAATGCGGGTGATATGGACCATACCATGTATATAAGTGTGCATAGTATTGTTACTGTACATTTATCAGAAAACTGTGACATTTGCATTTTTCTGTGGTTAGTCCCAAACTCAAGACTTAAACTTAAACACTAAGACTCAGACTTAAACACTATTTTTATACTTTTACGTGTGTAGATATAGTTGTAGTTTCAAAGCCTAGATCTTATTATGTATTTGTACAGCACTTTGGATCAGTTTTATTTTGTTTAAATGTGCTTTATATATATGTGTTGTTGTTATTGTTGTTGTATATTTATTTAAAGGCATAGGTCACTCAAAATTGAAAGTTTACTCACTCACTGTAACCATCAAGTGGGGCCAATGCTTTGAGTTTCTGTTGAACACAAAATGAAATATTTTGAAATATCTTAGAAACCGGATACTTGGCCTGCACGATTAATCAGTTTTAAACCGAAATAGCGATTTGAAAAGATGCGATTATTTCGATTATTACTATAGCGAGGGAGGCGACCGCGAGTGATGAAAACGATCCAACTAACGTTACTTAAAAAGCTGACAGCTGTTACAGCATGAGCCGCTATTCACTACAGTGGAGAAAATTAAAACTTTAAACTCCATTTCTGCTCTGCTTCTCTCTCACTGTGTGTATGTGTGTGTATTTGTATGTGTGTGTGTGTGTGCGTGTGTGTGTGTGTGTGTGTAACTTTGACCTGCTTGCGTGAGGTAACGTTTCTTTTCCTCTCTCACTTGTTACATTGATTCTTGTGGATCCACACAATTCTGCAGTTCATATCATTATTGGTTGACTCATGAAAGATTTGGCCTCAATATGCTTCTGGCTCGTTTCCCATTGGTTTATGACCCTGTCTGTCTCTCACTGTCTTTCCCAGGCAAAGAACACTCTGTCCGGCTCTGAGAGGAAAAAGGTCTGTGTCTCAATGTGTCATGATTATACCACTAATTTCATCGTATTGCCCACACATATATATATATATATATATATATATATATTAACATTCCTCAAAAACTTGATCCTCGTCGTTTTGTGTGTTCTGTGGATTAAAAAAAGCTTTAGAAATGACCAGTGGGTGACTGAATCTTGGATGTAAATTTGTTTCTTCCATGGAAGAAAATATTTGAAAGGATGTTCATCCATAAAGTAGAAGTCTTGGGAACCAAACAGTAGTGTTACCACCATTTTTCAAAATATATTAGACACTGCAAAATAAAGAAATGCATACAGGTTTAGAATGACATGAGGGAAAGTAAATATTACATAATTTAATTGTATGTGTTAAATATCCATTTATTTCTATATATCTATATATATTCTATATATCTTCATCTTAATTACATCAAACGTTATCAGAACAGGATACACAGCCTTTTTTAACAATGTCCATTTGAGTCCCAGTCCCTCAATGATTGTCTTTGCTGGTTTTCCTATAATGTTGCTCTGCATGCTATAACTTGCCTGGGCATTTAAATGAAGGGATGCAAAAAAGAGAGAGGACACCTCAATCTGTCTCTCTCATACATAAAGCCTCAATTTTCAGCTGTAAATTTTTTCATTACACTGGAATTGAAAGGAAGAGAGGGACTTTTCACTCCTCTCCCTGATGAGTTCATACATTTGAAGTGAGGCTTTGTCAGTAGAGAATTAGCACACTGCACATGCACTCTCTTAATGTTCCAGGAGGCAGGCATCACATCAGAGTCTTTCAGACCGCGGGTAAAATAGAACTTTACACCCATTGCTGTGCGTGTGAGAAAGGAGAAAAAGAGATGATGTCAGTAGAAACATATTCTCTGCCATGAATGCTCAGTTTGTGCTGAAAATTGGATTGTATGGTAGAAAACACAGGGCTGAGGTCTAGAAGTGGGGTAATAGTTGGATTTTCTGTAAATGAAGAAACTTTTTTGGTAGGGCTTTATATAGTTGATGTATTTTAAGTCATTTTTTTTATGATTTGGGAGACATGAACTGCAAATTGACAGCAGTTGTTCAGCTCTCAGACCCAGCGAGAACAGCTTTACCTCAGCCATTTCTTTTGGATTCTACTTCTGACTTCAAAGTATGTCTCTATAATGGTTAAACTGGAATTTTAGTTTCAATTGTGTCATTAATTTTGTTTAATTTATATACAGTTGAAGTTTGAATTATTACCTCTCCAGAATTATTAGCCCCCCTGTTTATTTTTTGTCCCCAATTTCTGTTTAAAGGTGAGACTATTTTTTTCAACACATTTCTAAACATAATAGTTTTAATAACTCATTTCTAATAACGGATTTATTTGATCTTTGCCATGATGACAGTACATAGTATTTGACTAGATATTTTTTCAAGACGCTTCTAAACAGCTTAAAGTGACATTTAAATGCTTAACTATATATATATATATATATATATATATATATATATATATATATATATATATATATATATATATATATATATATATAGCTTAATGGAGCTAATAATTTTGACCTTAAAATGGTATTTAAAAAACTGCTTTTATTCTAGCCAAAATAAAATAAGGAAAAAAATATGATCAGACATACTGTGAAATTTCCCCGCTCTGTTAATCATCATTTGGGAAATATTTAAAAAAGGAAAAAAACAAAGGGGAGCTAATAATTCTGACTTCAACTGTATAATAGTATCCTTAATCTTATTGATTAATTATTTTTTTCTACAACAAATGGTTCTGTCTAAAAGTATTTAACATTTTCAGTTGTTTTGATGTATTTTTAATGCTGAATCGTTTGCTGCCTCTACTTTTGCTGACTTTTATAAGTGCTATTATATTTTTTAATAGTCAGTTGCAAAGTAACAGGGGCGTAAATAAGAACTTCATTTTTTTTTCTGAACAAAATGCAAACAATGACTTTGGTCTTACAATTATTCAATGAGAAATACATACACAAAAGATTGATTTCATAAACAGGCATTCACACTGATGTTTTGTTATGAGCAAATAGACATCTAAAGACTCACAGAGTCCTAAAACACTCTATTGTACTTCTTAATAAATTATTCTATTCAACAAAAAAGCCCAACGTTCCTCTGTAACTCGTTTCCATTCATTCATTCATTCATTTTCTTTTCGGCTTAGTCCCTTTATTAATCTGGGGTTACCACAGTGTAATGAACCGCCATCTTATCCAGCAAACGTTTTACACAGTGAATGCCATTCCAGCTGCAACCCATAACTGGGAAACATCCATACACACATTCACACACATACACTATGGACTATTTAGCTTACCCAATTCACCTATAGCACATGTCTTTGGACTGTGGGGGGAAACCGGAACACCCGAAGGTAACCCACACAAACATGTGGAGAACATGCAAACTCCACACAGAAACGCCAACTGACCCAGCCGAGGCTCGAACCAGCGACCTTCTTGCTGTGAAGCAATCATGCTACCCACTTTGCCACCGTGACGCCCCGTAACTTGTTCTAAAATTATATTTTTAAATTAGTGACAAAGTTTGTCAAACGTATTGGCTTCGTTGCAAATAGATACTGACGTTTTAAAAGCTAATATATACTGGTTTCAAATGCAACATGCACATGTATCTATGTTCATGTTTTTTTTTTTATTTTAAACTTTGTCATACAAATTTACAAAGGTTTAGTTTTTCAGTTGAACAAAAAAAAAATACAAAAACAAAAATACAACAAGAATAAAATAGATTCAAAATAACTTAATATCCTTTGAAAGAAAAAAGAGAAATACATAAATAACAATATTAATATTAAAGAATACAGCAATAACATATTTGTCTAATGAATATACGTTTAATGTCCATCAGTTCAAGAAAAGAGTCGCCATCTAAACTCTCTAAAAAGTTGTAGAATGTTTTCCAAATAGTCCAAATTTCTGAATTTTGTTTTTCAAAAATAGGATATCTTTTCTAAGGCAAGGTCATCCTCTTTATCCACTGAGAGACACCACGACTGTCTTCTTTTTACAAGAACACACAATTACATGTTCAGCTTCCAGTAAACTTAAAATTAACAGCAATCTTTCATGTTTGGTCACATTAGAGTTCAATCGACGCATTTGCAATACACAAGCTGGGATTAAGAGGGATTGCTTTACCAATGGTTTCTCTTATAATGTTCAATATTTTAACCCCAAAACAACTGGCTTTAGAACACTCCCACATACAATGAAATGAAGTTGCCTTTCTCTTGTTTACATTTATACAGTAGCATGTACAGTATTCTATGTTTATGTTTGCATTATTCCATGCTTAATGAACAGTGGTAAAGGTTGGTGAAACAGTGACCTTAGGAGCCAATCACAGTCAAATTTGTTGAGCATGTGAACACAATGGCCAATCAGCAGCGCTTCAAGTAGTGTTCAAGAATGTGCTTAACAGCAATCAAATGTCAGCCGAAAATGGATGCTTTTTAAAATTTTTGTATTGATTGGCAAGTCAATACTTTTGATCTCCCTGTTCGTAATAAAGGCTTTTGTTTAGATGATATTTAGCAAATTTTAAAGATTATAATCCATGGCAGAACACTTTGCACAACTGTTGTATAAAAGAGTAGTATCAGTATCAGCATGATATACTTATTTATAGGGATGGGTACTGTTAAGGCTTTAATCCTATTACTACTTTTATCGATACCACTTATGGGTTTGGTACTTTAATGGTTCTCTTATCGGTACTTTTTGTAGTTTTTTTTTGTGAAAAAAACTTTTCATAACTGTTCATTGCAGTTAATGAACTTTTGAAAGATACTTTTACTTGCCAGATTGCTTGTGTTTCCGCTTATACAAGAAAACAACTTTTGGGTTTGTTGCAACGGGCTTTGTTGGGTTTGTTGCAACGGGTATTGTCGCTGTCCGCTCGGGAAATACAACCTGTTTGGTTCACTCCGCAAGTTTACGAGCTGTGTGTGCGCGAGTCTGTGTCGCGAGCTATGTGTGTGCACCGCTGAGTGCGCGCACAGCCGAGATCTGTGAAGGCTTTTATACTTGACGCTGTAAGAATCTAAATTATCATACGCGTTTGTTTATATGGCAAACCATGTCTTTTTCACCAAAGAAGGTCCATACTGACTCCAAAGACAGAAACTGATTAGATCAGGGCCTGGTGTGTGGACTGTGGGGGTTTAAGATGTGGGACTGGTCAGTTTAAATGTCTCAGTATTTGGGCTTTGGTCACAAGGTCAAGAAAGAGAAAAAATAGTTGGTTAACTTTGCTCAGTTTCTTTTCCTGCTCTGCGCTTTCCTGCTCTGCTTTTCTCCTGTTCTGGAGTCTATCTTCTCTGGCTCTACTGCTCTTAGACTTTCTTTGAGGCCTACTTACTCTCTTTGTCTCTCCCTCCCCCTGTCTCACCTTCTACCTCTGGTAACTTTATTTGTACATTTAAGTTGGGTACAATTATTATCATATGTTTTTATCATTTCATATTTTATCATTTTAGACAGTTATTTGTAACTAATTCAGTTGTAACCATAGCAAGTTATTGTCATTAAATCATTTCATTATCAAGTATTTCTGAATTGCTTTTGATTTAACATCAACACTTAATTGCTTCATATTGCAATACAATACAATCACATAATATCAACGCTCTCCCACATTTTTAGCTATTATTACTGCACTATTTCCGTTTTTGGTAGAAAATTGCAGAAGAATGGTTTGACTAGAATGTACAGTTTTTTTTAACATCATGCTGATAACTTTTTAATCACTCGGCAGAATTACAGTTCGAACCGTTGTGAAACACAAGCATTTGCCGGAAACACAAGCGTTTCTCATGTGAGATTGCCAACTGTTTAGAATATGAAATATTGCAAATTAGAAAAGGTTGGTCAGTTAAATTATACTACTGTAAGTAGGCATGTGCCGGTATCACATTTTCATGCTGCGATTAATTGATTGAGCTTTTATCACGGTATACGGTATTATTACGATATTGTAATTTTACTAGAGAAACAGGTAAAAATACAAAAAACTTCAGTTTCGTCAACTTAGTAACTTTAATAACTTTTTAATTAACTAAAAGTACTTCAAACATTTAAATACAAATAAATATAAATAAAACAATACACAATATAAAAGTAAACTTGAGCAATTATATCAAAGTGAATGTGCAAAGGGAAACCGTCTTCGATCAGCAATCCCTCTGCATTTTTTGGAACCCAAAATATTTCCAAACCTCTGACTTTTTTTTTGAAGGGGGATAAATTGTCGGCAGCGTTCCTCCTTCCACCATGCTTCTTCTTCGTGTGAAGATTAGAGAGCGGTGGCAGCGGCGGCGCGCACTGCATGCACACAGTGCTTCTACATACGGGGATTGTTTACATCAGAGTGCGCATCAGTTCTGCGCAGCATATACGCAGTGTTTTTTCAAGCGGTTGATGGAAAATAAGCTGAAGGGGGATAAATTGTCGGCAGCGTTCCTCCTTCCGCCATGCTTCTTCTTCGTGTGAGGATTATAGTGCGGTGGCAGCGGCGGCACGCGCTGTGTGCACACAGTGCTTCTACATGTGGGGATTGTTTACATCAGAGTGCGCATCAGTTCTGCGCAGCATATACGCAGTGTTTCTTCAAGCGGTTGATGGAAAATAAGCTAAGACGCGTTCTAAGAAAATAAATTCGGATCTATTATTTTTCACAGTATTTTGAAGTGCCCGCGATAACAATATCGTGCATATTCATTACCGTGATTTATCGCATTACCGAATACCGGCACAAGCCTAACTGTAAGTAATGTTTATTCAGCAATACTTCTCCAGTACCAATAGCAGAACCATTAACGTCAGAGCTTATCGATACTTCAGTTTTTTGTAATGTAGCACTGATACCGATAAAGTACCGAGTTTCGGTACACATCCCTACCTATTTATCAACAAAATGTTTGTGAAGGGTTTTTTAATCATCATGCTTTGCTCTCTGCAGCTCTCTGGTTGGTGGGATTTTTGCACAGAATCATGGGTTATGTAGTTTTCTGTGCAATTAAACACAATTTTTCAATATGAGTAGACATATTTTGAACTGATGTTTTTAGTGAAACATGCACTATACCTGATTTTAACTACCTGAAAACATGCAACAAGTCTGTCTTTTTCATATGTCTTTTTCATAAGTCTGCCAATTTCCATATGGAGATTATTAATGAAGTATTTACTTCTGGAAGTAACTCAACTGTTGTGTTCAATAGTGGTGGAGTTGTGAGGATCGGTTGAGATAAAACGATTAGTCACATTCTCTTTTAGTAATAGTTTTATATATTTAAATGACTTTATTTATGAAATGAGAAATATATCCACAGTGACCATCCAAGTTCCCTATTATGAGGCTTTTTAACATCATCTTAACTTGCAATCTTTGTAGTAGATCTCATTTGCAAGCAACCAAACCTTTCCTTCGAGACTTGCCCTTGTCATTTATCAGCTTTTGAGCAAAAGGACACATGAAACCTTTAAGTGCTCTTAGCTCTGGAGACCCGTGTATTCCTGCTGTTAATACTGATTGATAGTGACAGGGAGGAGGTGAAAGCTCTGTGAATCTGTTTGTTTAGTACAAGTTCACAGTCTGACTTTTTCCCTTTCATTCAATTCACATGGGCTATGTGCTGGGGTAAACCGCCTCAGGGGTTTGATGAATGCGAGTATCCACTTGGTTTGAAGATACCGACCGTGAGAGGGGTTGACAAAAAGCATGTTGTTGCTGCTCTACTAAATGCACAATTCAAAAGAGGACTGATGTGAGCATTAGAAGGCATAAAATTGGAGCATAAAAAATATAGATGCTGCTGATGTTGTTCTTTGGTTTTAAGTACTAAATGTAACACTGTTTAGATTTAAAGACTTAATTAACTTTTGATGGGTGCTCTTTGGTGCCTCGTTAAAAGTCTACTGCTTTGAGAGCACATTGCAATTAATTCTGAAAAAAGGTAGAAACAGGCCAAACAATTGCAGGTCATAATTTGTAATGAATTTAGTGATCCAGCAATATTTATAATGTATTAAATTCAAATCATGCATAGCCAAGCTGATTTAGTTGCATTTAGTAACTTTTGTTTAAAGCAATTCAAAATACACTCACTGGCCACTTTATTAGGTACACCTCTCCAACTGCTCGTTAAAGCAAATTTCTAGTCAGCCAATCACATGGCAGCAACTCAATGCATTTAGGCATGTAGACATGGTCAAGATGATCTGCTGCAGTTCAAACCAAGCATCAGAATGGGGAAAAAATGGGATTTAAGTGACTTTGAACGTGTCATGGTTGTTGGTGCCAGACGGGCTGGTCTGAGTATTTCTGCCAATCTACTGGGATTTTCACGCAGAAAAATCTCTAGGGTTTACAGAGAATGGTCCAAACATGAGAAAATATCCAGTGAACGGCAATTCTATAGTTCGTGCTGATCGAAAGGCAACAGAAACTCAAATAACCACTCATTACAACGAAGGTATGCAGAGGAGCATCTCTGAATGCACAACACGTTTAACCTTGAGGCGGATGGGATACAGCAGCAGAAGATCACACCAGGTGCCACTCCTGTCAGCTAAGAACAGAAAACTGAGGCTACAATTCACACAGGCTCACCAAAATTGGCCAATAGAAGATGAGTCTCCATTTCTGTTGCAACATCCGGATGGTAGGGTCAGAATTTGGTGTCAACAACATGAAAGCATGGATCCATCATTCCTTGTATCAACATTTCAGGCTAGTGGTGTAATGGTGTGGGGGATATTTTCTTAGCACACTTTGGGTCCATTAGTACCAATTGAGCATTGTGTCAACACCACAGCCAACCCGAGTATTGTTGCTGACCATGTCCATCCCTTTAAGACCACAGTGTACCCATCTTCTGATGGCTGCCTCCAGCAGGATAACGTCCCATGTCATAAAGCGCAAATCATCTCAGAATGGTTTCTTAAACATGACAATGAGTTCACTGTACTCAAATGGCCTCCACAGTCACCAGGGCTCAATCCAATAGAGCACCTTTGGGATGTGGTGGAATAAGAGATTTGCATCATGAATGTGCAGCAGACAAATCTGCTGCAACTGCATGATGGTATTATGTCAATATGGACCAAAATCACTGAGGAATATTTCCAGTACCTTGTTGAGACTATGCCATAAAGGATTAAGGCAATTCTGAAGGCAAAAGGGGGTCCAACCTGGTACTAGTAAGGTGTACCTAATAAAGTGGCCGGTGAGTGTATAATAATACTTCAGCATCATTCAGAGTAACATATACTGCATATACAGAGTTAAAAAAATAAAACAACATGCTTATTCTGAACATTTCCCAGATTGTTTGTTTAAGCATTCTTACATTTAGTCCAACCCAATTACTTTAAGAACACAATAACACTTTTCGTTTCATTAGTGAACTGATTTTCAGATCATCAAAGCCTGGTAAACACTGGCCACAGACACTTAGAAACACATTTTATTCAAACAAGCTGATTATCCTTGCTAAAAATGAACACATGTGCTTTCAAGTCAGATTTTGACATGACATTTAAGGGTGACAAGTGGGTGAGTTGTATACTTTTAATTAGTCTTCCCATTAACACCATTATTTAGTAATTCATTCAAACAGATTTACAGATGCAGAGTTTCATGAAAGCAAGGAAATGTGTGAATAGTGGAATAGGCTAGTCATACTACACTCCGGCAGCTATTTTAACCTTTGGTGTTGTCAATTTTGAAAGCAACAGTAATAAAGTAAATACAATTTAATACACTTAATTGTGAAAATTAGCCGTTAATTAACAGTTTCCCATAGTTTGTTATTAACATGTGCTTTCTGTTTGTTTAGTTACCTAATAGCATAATGGGAGCTCGATCTCTGTTGTCAATGTTTGATATAAGACATAATTTTATTTGTTTGATATTAGTGCAATCAGTTAAAATTGAATCATTTGAAGTGTTTTGAAATGTAGTCATTTGAAATGTTGCGATTAGCTTATAGCAAATGTATTTATACTCCCTCTGAGGGTAAACACAAGTTCTCTTTGTGTGATAGATTTACTAACCAGTAGATTGAGCACACATTCATTCTCCCCAGTCAGCACTGCCCAAACCAGCTGCAGGTAACCTCCACTGTTAGAAAAAAAAAAGTAATCATAGGAGAGCATGGGAGTGATGGTGGCATCTCCTGAGTCAGAGAAATCATATACAATTAGATTTTATTTGTTAATGACTATGGGAATTCTAGTTTAGAATAATTTTGCTGCAGATACAAACAAAACAGGACACACTGACTGAGTACACAGTGTCTTAACAAATCAGTTCAAATTAGTGGATTAGTTTCGTGTATCTGATTTTCCATTTGCAAATCAAATCACAATATTTTTTCCAAAAATTTGCAGTTAGATATTTCCCTTAAATATTTATTAGAATTCCAACCAACCCAACTCCAAACTAACTCACCAACTGTTACAACCCCTGGGTAGTCTGGGGAGTGGGTTTACACAATTGGACCAAGGGTTTAGTTAAAACAGAAACTCAAAAGGAAATTGTGCTCCAAAGTAGGGACAGACAACAATAACTTGTGTACAAATAATAGTGATTTATTTACAAGTGGTGATGGTGAAACTGAGTGAGGTATTTACAATATTTACAATTTTAGAAACAATATACAGCACAATTTTTAGAAAGACTGGCTATGAGTGGCGCTAAGGAAAAGAACCAATCAAAACCAAAACAGTATTTCTAATATTCAAAAATTATCCCCTCTAATCTAATGTAGTAAAAAAAAATATATCAAAGATAAATCTTCATCGTCAATGACATCATACTTAATCTATGCTAACTAACAACCAAAAATACAAGGGTTGGCACACACCCTCTTACCTAGTGTATCTCTAGACAGTTGTAAACCTATATGTTGAGATATATAACATGTGACTTGCATACCTACCAGCCTTTCTAACGTCAATGACAAACACGAGGGTAGGGAAGGAACCGTAACACAAGAGTAAGAACAGACAGCAACAAAATTCAAATAACACAGTGTAAATTAAATAAGGATAAACAATATCAACAAACAGGAATATCAAAACTATCGAAAATACTACCAAAAAGCACAGATTCTAAGCGAGTGAAAAGACTGTCAAACTGCCTGACTGAAGACTTTTTAAAGGAGAGGTGGCATAATGCTGCGTTCACAACGAATATGGAAGAATCGTCAAGCACAAGTGATTTACATGTTAGGTCAATGCAAAGACGTGAATAGTCATCCTGCGGCGTGATGCGGGTGAATAAGGTGACACAAATGATGCGGCGCGATGTTGAGCGTTTTGCCCTATTGACGCGCTTAACATGCAAAAGGCTTGAGTTGGAAAATCCAAACTTCATCGGACATTCGCTTATGATGTTGTTGTTGTGGCTGTTGTTGGTGTCCCGGGGAAATCCTGCTGCCGACACCGGACAACAGTTCATCAAACTGGGCTCGGCTCAGTCTGAATCACCACTGAAAGCTTCCATCATCCAGGTACAGTTTCTGGAGGAGTTGATGAACTCACAGAGCTGGGTGCACCAAACGAATCTACACTGTTTTTCAGGCGACGCAGTGGCGCAGTAGGTAGTGCTGTTGCCTCATAGCAAGAAGGTCACTGGTTCGAGCCTCGGCTGGGTCAGTTGGTGTTTCTGTGTGGAGTTTGCATGTTCTCCCTGTGTTTGCGTGGGTTTCCTCCGGGTGCTCCGGTTTCCCCCACAGTCCAAAAACATGTGGTACAGGTGAATTGGGTAGGCTAAATTGTCCGTAGTGTATGAGTGTGAAGGAGTGTGTATGGATGTTTCCCAGAGATGGGTCGTGGCTGGAAGGGCATCCGCTGCGTAAAAACGTGCAGGATAAGTTAGCGGTTCATTCCGCTGTGGCGACCCCAGATTAATAAAGGGACTAAGCTGAAAAGAAAATGAATGAATGAATGAATAAAGCACATAAAGCTATTCCCCCGATAAAATCTATGTTAGCCATTTAGCAACTAAGCTAAAGTCATTGGGCAGACAGAAGCCTTGCCCATGATGCGAATGTGCGTCTATTGTCTATTGTCTATTGCATTTGACGTGCAAAGTAAACTCAAAATGTTCACGCATCTGTTTACTCGAGAATATCACAATCAATCAATGCGTGCCACGTCTGGTGTGAACACAGCATAAGGGCTGAATGGCTGAAACTGAATCTGAGCTGCAAAGCAGTAACCAATCAGGATGAAGCAGTGATTGGATTGGTTGCAGAAGTGAAAAGTAGAACAGCGAGCCAGGGACAGCAGTATACATTGTTTAAAAGGACTAAACGTTTCAATTAAAAGTTACTATTTAAACTGTGTTAGTGCTAAATTCTAAACAAAACAACTTAAAGCAGAGATCAAGGAGAACTTTCAAATGAAAAGAAAACCCTCATGAAAAATGAAATGCACACAACTGTTAATTAACATTTTTGCAGTGTTTTAATGTCCATATTGTTTTATCTAGTGCATATTATTTTCTTATCTAGTTTTTGCGAAAGTACCTTCCGCTTTTGCCTCCTTGTAGGGAAGTGAGTCTGTGTGCTGCGCTGAGAGTAAGGGTGATTGAAGTGTTCTTAGTGAAGCCCCAAAAGCCATGGGGGCTCAATGAGGGCTTACCTCCCTCTCAGACGTGCCAGCACCGCAATGCATGCTGATAGCAATAATGTGACAAACGCAATGAATGAATGCATAAATAAGGGGGTAAGTGACAGATCCTTAGATGTTCGCAGTTAGACAGGTGTCACACTGAGCCATGTGTCTTTGTGAGCTGTCCTCATTAGCAGGCTTCTTGGTCTACTTTAAATGCGACTGCTCTCAGAACGAAATGGCTCCCACAGAAGGGCCATGAGTGGTTCTTGCTGAATTTTCAGAAAGTTTCTTACCCTTAGGAAACTCAGGCTAAGATAACAATTCTGCCAGGGGATGCCAGGAGCACTTAGATAAACTCTGGATGAGTTCATTATGTGGATGTGAACATGGGCTTGGCTAATGTTTTGGTGACAATGTTTTTCTCTGAGCCGCTAAATGGTAGACAAGATGTTGCAAATGCACACATACAGTGGGTACAGAAAGTATTGAGACCCCCTTAAATGTTTCACTTTATTGCAATATTGTAAAATATTTGGGGGTGGGGGGTTAGGGGGGTCTCCATCGTCATCAAAGCAGATGACCTGCTTCATTCCGGACGTCTTTCAGGGATGTAATTGTAGACCTACCTAGGCTACTGTGTATATAGCATAATGATATTGTGTAGTCATATAATGTGACGAAGCCGTTGACAATATGCAAGATTATGAAGTCGCAATGAATGCGTGTGCGGCTGTGCACTTTTTTCACGCTCACATTTTCTTGTCATTACCACATGTGCTACATGTACATTATAAATACAGCTGCAGGATGCACATTTGTTATTACTCTCTGCAAGTCATCTGTCCGTATGTCTTCATTAATTCAGTGCTACAGCCTAGCACCTCAAATTGAATTCCTGAAAGTATCATTTAGATGAGTTGTTTAGATGATATTACAAAATTATTAAAATATATTTTATAATTAATTCAAATGATTAAAAACAGGGACTAAGCCGAAGAAAAGTGAAAGTGATAAATGCTTATTTGCAATGTTTTATTTTTTTAAATTAAAAAAAAAAATTTTTTTTAGGAATATTGAAGTACGTTAGGCTACTCAATTCAACTGAACTTAAATTTTTACAGTTCAAATTGTTGACTGACTATTAGTTTATTTATCACATTGGAATAAAAAGTCGACTAAATTACAGGGAAGGTTATAATCTGTGGACACGAGAGCTAGCCGAGTTAGTGGCGCCATCTTGCTGCTGTGTGTGGATTTGTCTCGACATTGAGGTACAAAATATAAACGTATTAAATATTACTTAGGTCACTATTAAACTGCTAAACATTTAAACTGATAAAACATAAAAAATAAACTTAAATTGTGTGTCCAATAACAAATATTTATTTAAAGAATATTATTTTAAAACTATATCTGTTTTTTTTAGGTATATCTATCTCCCCTTGCCCATTGATTGCCATTTTTGGAATTTTGCCAACGTCATATAACCTTACAAAAATACAATCTGATTGCATAGCTTTTATTGTGCTCCTGGTCAAACGACTAATATTGCTTAGGTGGAAGGATCAGAAACCTCCAACCCCAACACAGTGGATCCGTGATGTCCTCTTCTTTGTAAAGTTGGAAAAGATTAGACTGTCTAGAGGTTCATCTAACCAGTTTAAGAAAATGTGGGACCCATTTAGGAAATATATCCAAGAACATGTTTTATTGTCAACTACAGACCAAGTCCTTGTTCCAGCAAATAGATTTTTTCTTTCCTATAAGTGCAAAGTAGAGTGTATTGTGTGCTTCAGATTGTACAGTTGTAGTTTTTGTTAAGCCACATTATTATTTACCTTTTTATTTGTATGTTTTGGGGTTTTTTTCTCTCATTGTATGTGCTTAAGTTGATACTATTTATACTTTTAATTAGAAGTATAATTTTGTTTTGTCTTCTTTTTTTACTGTAATTTGTCATAAAAGACATAAAAAAAGAATATTATTTTAGTTTTAGAAGTATTATTTCTATTATTTAAAAACACACACGCATATATGTATATGTATATATGTATATGTATATATATATATATATATATATATATATATATATATATATATATATATATATATATATATATATATATATATATATATATACATTGCAAAACACAAAAAGTTAAGGTAACTCAAACCATTTGAGGAAACTTATAGCAACAAACTATTTTAGTTCAAAAACGAATCCTAATGAGTACTGTGAACTTAATCCATTTGAGTAAACGAAGCAATTTGAGCACAGTAAAATTTTATAATTCAGAGAACACAAACAAACTGAGAACTGTAAAACCCAGTAGATTAAGGCAACTCAAACCGTTTGAGAAAACCAATTGCAACAAACCATTTGAGTTAAAAAACTAATCTATATGAGTACTGTGAACTTACTCCATTTAAGTTGAAGTAATGGGGTATTTCAGCTCCCCACATTGACAGAAAAACACAGAATTGTTGACATTTTTGCAGATTTATTGAAAGCAGAAAAAAATGAAATATATCATGGTCCTAAGTATTCAGGACAAAACTGAAGGGTAAGTAACAATGTAATGCTGTATTTGCTTTGTTGTACTGGATTTAACAATACTGAAATATATTAAAGAATTGTTTTAGCAGTGTTAATCCTCAGAGTGCAAAAAGTCTTTCCATGGTTTATTGGTTTTACATTAGATGAGTTGATATGCCAAATTAAAAATCATAATCATAGTGCAACAATGAATACACTTGTGTTTGTGAGTTCAGCAGTAGCGCTCAACCTGCCGTCTGTGTGTGTCCTAATGCCCCAGTATAGTGATAGGGACACTATACCTTTCAGTGAGCACTGTTGTTCAGATGAGACGATAAACTAAGGTCCTGACCCTCTGTGGTCATTAAACATTTCATGCCACTTTGTAACATGCCAGGGGTGTACCCTGCTGAGCTGGCCAAATTCCATCTATCAGCCCTTACCCATCATGGCCTTCCAAATCATCCCCATCCACCGAATTTGCTCTATCAATATCTCTCAACTCCACCTGAAGCTGGTGTGTGGTGAGTGCACATGTTCTGTGGCTGCCGTCGCATCATCCAAGTGAATGCTGCACACTGAAGCGGATAGACCCCCCCTTATTATAAGGCACTACGGGTGTATGGCCATACTCGATAAATGCGCTATATAAATACACAATGTATGTGTATATAAATGAACTAATATATACAGTAGACTGACATTTTAAATATAAATGTATTATTTTAGGTGACCAACTCTTTTAATGAAAATAAATGTTTAATAAAACCACCCACACAGTTTTGACCATATTAACTGATAAATTTGTAACAATATTAATGTATTAAAAGGGGATGCATTTCATTATGCTAGGCACTGTACCTGACAGCCATTTTCTCATTGTACATTTCAAAATGCCCCAGTAAATAAATAGTAATTACGTTATTATAATCAGAATTTTACACACTCTTCCTTCTGACATTGTTTTCACAATAAAAGACCAAGGGTACACATCTCTCCCTCTGAGGAAAGCAGTGTTATTCACTTTTCAGCCTCTTATTGCTGCTGCTTATTTAGCAAAGCTTTATTTTAGAGTGTCCTTGCTAAGGCCCTTGAGATTAGGCATGAAACAATGAAGTGAAGTGAATTGCAGATGTTAACTGCTTTTACATCAAACCTCAAAGGACTGAGTAATCTAAATTTATTATTTTATTTTTTATACTGCCCTGTTTTTATTTAAAACCCATTTTAAATCATTGTTGAGGGCTTGTAATATTTGGATTTTATATATAAATATACAACATTGACTATGATACAGCGTGAAAAACACAAACAGAACATATACAGTGCAGTATAATAGTAATTGTATCTCTATTTGGCTTAATCTGTAGAAAATGAGGTTGGGTTGGTTCATGGGAAAAAATAAACATCATGCATTTTTTTATATTATTTTGCTTGTTTGTTTTTTTGTTTGGTTTTTACAAAAATTTAACAAGGAAGCAAGTGTTTGTAGTGTTTTGTTATATACCTGCTGCCATCTGATGCCCTCTTTCTATGCATCTCACTCGGCCTCTCTCACGCATCTTTTGCATTTAGTCCAGTCCGGTGCCTCAGACAGAATGCATGAAACATAATGTCAGAATATTCATATTTAAAAGTCTGAGTCTAAATATAAAGCACACATACATGGAAGAATTTTTTTTAAATGACAGCACAAAAATAAAAAAGCGCAGTCATCATTACAATTAATTGTATGAGTTATTCAGTTATTAGAACAGTACACTGAGATCAGATTTGAGAAGCGCTGAACCGATAATACTGCGCATGCGTGATTCAGTGAACCAAACACAAACAGTACATGACAGCCTGCTGTGACTGAACTAAACTTGAACAACTGCAGCCACGGGTAACAGACGGTTTAAATGAGAGGATGTGGTGAAACAGGTTTATTTCATAACAGAAAGTCATGATGGAAATTAAATAAGTGAATCATGCCTCAGTTGGCTTGCAAAACATAATTGTAGGAAACTTTTCAAATCATGGTGATGTTTTAACTGACTGAAATTATTATCCCTAACTACATACTTTTGAGTCCAAACTTAGGAAGATTGTCACACAAGATCCAGTTTGCGTTAAAGATCCGAACTGCCCATCACTACTGTGTATTTTACCTCAGAAGCAGCCTTGCACACATATTTTACTTAAGGCTACTATCTTGTGGGCTGTTGTATTTGAATTTGAGGACGAGTAAATAGTAGCGGTAGATGGTAGTGTTCTTATGTCAAAAAATGGAGCCTATCTTTGGTTTAGTTTTCATTATTCAATATTTATTCTGATGATTTTAAAACTTGCACCTAACAAATATCCTAATTTACAAAAAAACAACAAACAAAAATTAAAAGCAATACTAAAACTACTAAAAAATGAACTAAAACTAAGCAAACCATCATCATCATTGTATACATGAAACTCGATAATTCTAACAGCTTGCAGATGTGCTTTAAGTTTTTTTTTGTTTTTTTTTTTTTTGACAGTATACACACATTAGTGAAGCAAAGTACTTTGGCCTTTACATGGATTAATGTAGTACACTAAGTATAATTAAACCTAATTAACCCTTACTCGGAATGCTTAAATGTGTAATTACACTGTAGCAAAATGTAACCTTGCATATATCCATATTTAATAGCTTCAGACCTGTTTCTATTTATAATATATTTACTGGTATTCAAAAAGCATTCCCAAGAATTGCTCTTATAAAAAAAATATAGAACGAGATAGCTTTTGATCAATAAGGCCTCAAATTTGCTTTCTTTTGCTTTCTTTTAATATATCAGTCTATTGCAGAGGCAATTCCAACTTATGAGGTGATGATATGATTGTACAGAAGAATATCCATCATTGAATTCTTCTTTTTTTTCCCATTTAAACTGATGAGCTGTCTTCCTGGCCATGTAGTTTCAATCATGTTACATACACAATGTTCCAAATTAAAGGCTTTAGGTTGGGTTTGAACATTATCAGGGCACTGTAAAATCAATCAAGTTATATGTGTCGTGTGTATCATGGATTATGTATCATGTTTTCATCTACACAGTAAAATAACAATGTAGCTTAGCTTGCAGTTGTTTTTTGTTTAGAAAGAGTTGGTGAATGCAATAACCTTTTCATTTGTGTGCTCTGAATAGAATATGCAGAGTTTAATGTGAAAAGAAATGTATTTTAACACATTAAATACACTGGGGGGAAAACAGATAAATCTGTTAATTAACAGTTGCTTGTAGCTCTTTATTCACTGATGTTTTCTGCTGCATGGTTTGCATTTTTAAATTGCAATGTGAGATGTTGACAACTAATATATTATAGATAATATAGTCCATTTAATTTTATAATTCAGCAATACTTTAGTTGACAGTTTAGTTGTTTGAAATGAATATTGTATAAATCTATAAAATGTATTATCTGTAAAATAATAGAAAAAACTATTAATATACAGTATAGACTATACTTGACTATAATGTCATTTCCATGACCAGTTCATCAATATATTGTTTCAGTCTGCTAAAAAGTCACTAAAAGTCATTTTTTTTAACATTAAATGTACACAGAACACAAAATAAAGCCCCACAAAGCAGTTCTGAATCACAAACAATATAAACACTTTTAATTAATAGATTTTGCCCTGTGTGTCATTTGATTTCATAAAATGATTTGTCAGCTTTGATGACAAATTAATTGGAAAATTGTATTTTTTTAAGGGAAATAGTCTTGGGTAACACTTTACTTGAAGGGGGTGTTCATAAGACTGTGATGAAATCTTTATATTCATGAAGTGTCTAATAATATGAAAATATTTTATGAACAATTTGAATGAGATTGTGGGTCAGGGTAAAACAGACGTGAGGATCCTCATGCAGTTTATTAAACAGATTAGTCAAAAAAAAAAAAAACAGCAAATGGTCAGTACAGGGGGCTGAAAACATTATCGGAAAACCAGACAAAACATTAAAGAACAAGACCAGGAAAACGCTTTGTAATGGTACAGAAAAAAAACCCTAAACAAAACAAACAAGACTCCGCAAAGTGTATGTGCGAGTGAGATGCATAAATAGCCCTGGTAATCAGTTCATCGTGATCTTCCAGCTGTGAGGGAGTAATCAGAGGTGGTGTGTAAAAGATGCATGATAGTAGTTTTAGTCCAGTTCAGTGACAGATGTGTAGTTCTCCAGCAATCTGCCCAGGCTAGACCACTGGTGATCGTGACAATTGTATCCATGCTTAAGACAATTACAACTGTGTCTCGAACTTTACAACACCATCATTCGTATTTTTCTTCACCTCAGCTACAGTGAAACAAAAATTTGTCATAAAAATTTCATTAAAGCACATTAAAGATTAATGAAGCTGTTTTATAATTATTTAAAAAGTATTGACATTTTTATGAGATCACTGACAAATTCAGTTTGTTCCACTGAAAAAAACATCAGAAAAATATTCATGACACAGGCATCACGGTGGCGCAGTGGGTAGCACAATCGCCTCACAGCAAGAAGGTCACTGGTTTGAGCCACAGCTGGGTCAGTTGGCATTTCTGTGTGGAGTTTGCTTGTTCCCCCACAGTCCAAAGACATGCTGTGAATTGAATAAGCTAAATTGGCCATAGTGTATGTGTGCGAAAGAGTGTGTATGGATGTGTCCCAGTGTCGGGTTGCGGCTGGAAGGGCATCCGCTGTGTAAAACATATGCTGAGTAAGTTGATGGTTCATTTTGCTATGGCAACCCCTAATACTAATAAAGTGATTAAGACTAATAAAGGGATTAAGCCAAAAATTAAATAAATTAGTTACTATTCATGACACAATTGTAATGGCTTATGACAATCATGTTTATAACAAATTTATGTCTGATAAGTTGTCTTGGTAATTTCAAGTTGTCATGACACACAAAGACAACCGCAGGTTGTGATGTATTTGTTCATGTGAAGCTGTCATAACTAAGACATCTCAAACAATGTGATATTTGCATTTAAAATAGCAACTGACTGAATTACACTTAATGACAGTTGTCATAAGCATGCATCTCATTCATACTCATGACATGTGTCATGTCATGGTTATAAAGGTGTCTTATGAACACGCCCTTCAAATAAAGTGGCACGGAATCTTGTGACGCCTTGTCAATCATGTGACACCGAATGATATAATTTTGTTATTATACTGATTCATTTTTAATCTTTATTCTTTTGAACACTTCCATTATGTTTTAGGTGTTACCCTGAGTGCACGGCTTGAAAGTCAATTTTCAATTTCTTGGGGAAACATCAATTAATAAAAGTAAATGGTCCACTTGTCACCATTTACAGTGCACACCATTGATGCTGTGAGCATTTGTATTCATCAGCGCTTGGTATTATGCTTGCTGAGGCTCTCCAGTGCTTTATCTGTGACTCCCACACAGGCCTCCATTTCTAATTTTCTGATAACAACAAGAGCAAGAACTCCTCCCCTGAATGACACGACTTGAAAAGCCAAATGTGCAATAACACCGAAAGCACTTGCTTCTCGTTACAGATGAAGAAAAAAGAAAACTTACACTGTATCAGAGAGAAGTGAAACAATGAAATGGTTTGTAAAACTCTCCCAATTGAGCTTTTTTTTTCAATTGAGCTTTTTTCTTCAGATATAGCAACGGCTTTGGGCAAGGCCCTGTCGTTCTTTGGCTTAATCTTCACTGTACCTTTACATTCAGCTTATGCTGGAGAGAAGAAGCCAGTTCTGCCTCTCTTTCTCTTATCTACATATGCAGGCTATCCTGTCAACCAGCCCCATTCACCCAGATTATCCCGAAAACGGGCTAAAAAGGGCAACCCTCAAAAGATTCTAATCTGTGTTTTGCCCACTGCATACAAAACCATGGCATACAATATGTCATGAGTGAACAGAAAAATGATTAAGTGATCGCAATTTAGATTACGCAGACGTTTGGCATTAACGCTATGAATTGGGGAGATTTATGAGGAAAAATTCCAAAATGTGTTCCTTCAGTGCCGAATAACGAGAAAACTGTTGACGATGAGGCTGGTCCTTATTTCAAATGCATGAGGCTCGGAGGGGATTTGACTAATTTAGCATTCAGATTGCAAATTACACATTGTTCACTTCAATTAGAGCTTTAAATCCCACTCACAGTAACACACTTGCTGTATAAATTATGGGCTAATATATCATTAGGTCTTTATTACTCTCACAGGACCTTGCCTGTTGAAATCACACTTTGGTGTGTAGAGGGCTTTTGTGTGTGTGTGGAGTGTTCAGAAGTGCAGGAAGACCCTATAAATGAGGTCATAAATATCCAGTTCTGTGGTGTACGAGTCTTGCTTTATGGCTAGAATGAGTTTTTAGAATGAGTTTATCATTTTAAGCAAAGGGCTGCCAATTATTCTGATATGGAAATTATGGCAGATATAAAGTCAACACTTGATATACACATGATATATACATATGAATTTTCCTGAGACTGATCATAAACACAAACAATAACACAAAAACAATTCATAACAGTTAATTAATCGTAAAGGCTTCTCAACACCGCATTTCTGCATGGAGAAAAAAAATGCTGCAACTACAAGTTATGCCAACTGTGTGTTAGGTTAAAGTTACGAGTTTAATACGCACGCACACTGGATAAAAGGCTGATTTTTAACTCTGGCCGAAGCTGATAACTAAGGGCTGTTCACATATCCCATCTTTTGTTCACACAAGTTCGTTATTAGCTTAGATTTACATTAGACAAATACTATTTATTTATTTATTTATTTATTTAAATTTTTTTATTTTTTCATTTTTTTATTTATTTATTCATCTGTTTATTTATTTATTTATTTATTTATTTGTTTGTTTGTTTATTTATTTATTTATTTATTTATTTATTTATTTATTTATTTATTTATTTATTTATTAATTCAGTGTAAAATTATTACTTATGCTTTAATGCCAAAAACTTTTTTAACTTCTTTTTAAGTCCAAAGAACAATGGACTGTAGTTTTTATTATTATTATTATTATTATTATTATTATTATTATTATTATTATTATTATTATTATTATTATTATTATTGATATTATCATTATTATTTTGTGTTGTATAAATTGGTTACTGAGCAGCAATAAATAACACTAAAATATAAGGGGTTTTCATATGATTTACTAAACTAGTTGTGTTTTAAAATGAATGAATTCAAAATAATTGTGGTAATCGTGATAACCGTGAAACCATAATTATTAATCAGACTATAATCGTTCAACCAAAATCTATAATCATTACATCCCTACTTATAGGTCTCTGACTGATTAATATAATGGTCATGAACAGCCACTTGATGATGGTCACCTACATCTTCACCATCTCTTTTTGTTTTCGTAGTATAGATTCTTAACTTATTTTATCAAAACAATCAACAAACTAAAACAAACTAAAGCTAGTTTCAATCAACAAACTAAAACAGACAAAAGCTAGTTTCAATCAACAAACTAAAACAGACAAAAGCTAGTTTCAATCAACAAACTAAAACAAACAGACTAAAGCTAGTTTCAATTAACAAACTAAAGCTAATTTCCATCTGATAGATAGTTGAAATGCGAAGTGGACAATGACCAGGGAGGTGCGGATCCAAATGCAGGTTTATTGAGAATGGTCAGGTAAGCACCGATCACAATCAGGAGTAAACAGATGTATACTGGCAATCCAGAGTCATTGTCAAATATCAGGCGATTGGTCAGTGCAGCAGGCAACGTCAGCAAACAAACAAGGCGAGGGTCAAAAACACAGCAAGACAAGGCAAGGAAAGTGCGTTGTAATGTTCACATAAACAGTTAAACAAGACTCAGCAAAGAAGCATGTGTGTGTGCTGTTAAGAAAGTCCTGTAATTAGTCCATGAACAGCTTCAGCTGAAAGTGAGTGCAATCAGCGGACTCTGGAACAGGTGCATGTGAGCGGTGCATGACAGGAACTTGTAGTCCATGTAATGGTGGATTTGTAGTCCGTTAGCGTTCTTCGTGTTTTACCAGTGATCTGCCAGAATTAAATCTCTGGTGATTGTGACAATATTGTCATGCTCATAAAGTAAACTTATTTGTCTGAAAACTCACCTTTTTTCACTGTTAATCTAATGTTTAAAAAAAAAATTCCTTTAAAGTTTTTTTTTTTTTTTTTTTGCTTTGTCACTTATTTACTATATGTTTGGTCTTTAATAATATAATGTTGTTTCATACTGTAAATGGACTTTCTATTGTTTTAATTGATTTTATCTTAAAGCATTCAAAGTAGATCAGAGTAATTCTGGATACACTGAGAATAATAAATGTACTTTACATCTGAGATTTTGGAGTGTTTGGGTATTTTACTTTAGCACAATCTGCACTTGTTTGAAAAAAGATTGCTTAACAGTTTTGCCTCTCTGTGAATGATTATAAATGAGAGAGTTTGGTCATGTTGTAATCACTGACTGTCTTCACTATGATGAAGAGCTGGCAACATCCTCATTTAGTCATTTTTTAACAGCTACATTAATTATAATTATGACTATTCTAATGAGAATTCATAAATAATATGTGGAATACAAAATGAGCCCATAAGTTCCGAATTAGCATAACTCCTCTCTCATTTCTTCTTGAGAATTTGTGAAGTAAAACCTTTAAATGAAAGCATATATTAATATAATAAACACGCCTACTTCCAAATATTTTTAATCACTGGTAAACGTGTTGTGAACTATGAGAAAATAATGAAGATGAAGTAGGACGGAATTTAAATGAAGCCGCAGAGGGCTGCAAAGTGAACATGACCACAATAATTATGAGCACGTGTAATGCACTTCACTCATTAAAAATAATTCCTATTCTCAAGTAATACAATTCCTTCCTAACGTACTTCAGGAAATTGTCCTGCTCCTCATATCCTGTTGGCCACTGGTTAAATTTGAAATGTAATGTAAACTAGAGCGCTGATTATTTCCAAATATTGACTTCTGCTTGAAAACCTCATTGTGCAGAGGATCAAGCTTCTAAATCCGTATTTACTTCAAAAGCAATATTGGATTGTATGTTGAACGGCCTATAAATAAAACATACATGGGGGTGCTAAAGAGAACGTTCCCCTCCACTTTCAAGCAAACAAGAATCTTTACAGCTATACAGCCCTGAAGATCCAGTTTGAGAGTTATGCGAAGAAACTGAAAGGTTAAAGTTCAAGCTTTGTGTAGCACAGTCAAAGATCATCGATTGCGTCTTTGGAGGTCTGAATGGTATGTATTGAAGTCGTGATGAGGTTCTGGAGGAGGTGGAACGGACAATTAAACAACAATACACATTGGATTTGTTTAAAACACTGAGCAGTGGGAAATTCTGAATAGGCGTTTCCATAGAAATCCAGGGCTATTTTGAATCAGCTTCACTGGGTGTAAATGACTGAAATTCAATAACAGTAAAATTACCGGAGGAAATATTGCACAGCTTGAGTCTTTCTTTACCCCCATTTTATCAATATTCCTCAAATGAAAGCACAACAGAAGCTTTCCAGCAATTTCAATATACAGCAGATCTCTGTATTTTCTGTTTCTGTGGGTTTGTTATTTGTAGTTATGTTGTGTTTGTATAAGTGTATCGAATTATTTTTGTTTAGTCCCAGCAGGAACAAATTGACATCAAGCATGACGTCAAAAACATATAAAAAATGCAAATCGATTTGATGTCAAAACCTTCATATACATATGAAATTCACACACTGTTGCCTCTTTGGCCACCAAATTAACAAACCAAAAAAAAAAAATTAACCTTGAGTGTCCTCATACGTGGACAGCACATTTTAGCCCTTAAGTGGCTATTTAAAATACTTTGAATGTTTTATATTTTGTTACGGACATACAGTGTCATCCTGCAACTGTTTTGTAGCATGTGAAATGTCCAAAACACTATTTTTAACTGTCCAAAATGGAAAAAAAAATTGTTTTACTCTCTGATAGTCAAAGCTAGTTAAAAAAATCTATGTTAAATATGCATAAAAAAATATGCAGGAAAAAGTGTTTTATGTAAATTCAGACCACGAGTCCACATGTATGGACATAATTTTTCTCTAAAAGTACATCATGTCAAAAGATGATGCTTAGGTTTTTATTCTAATTAGGTTATAATAAGCCCAAATAGCAAAGAGAAATAAAAAATGCATGTAGAAAAACACCTTGGGCCTTAATAGATTAAGATATAAGAAATATTTCATTTAGAAACCTTGAATTTATCTGAAACTGTCTCTACAATGCATGTAAACTTAACCTAATGTCAAAACATCAAATTGACATCTAACATTGGTGTAAAAAAAATAATATTAGAATATACCATGATCCTGTGTTTTGATGGCAATGTGAGATTGATTTTTAATCAATTTGCAATCAAATCAATCAGCATTTTACGTGTTTTTTTAAGTGGTTTGGACATCAAAGTGTTAACCTCTAGCTTGGCTCTATAAGATTTTTTTCTGTGAGCCAATCAGCTTTTCACATACGTTAGAGTAGGGGTGGGCGGTACACCGGTGTCATAGTCATCACCGGTGTAAAATTGCGCCACGACATGGATTTTCTAATACCGTCAATACCGTAATAAATCAATTATGCGCCTTGAACGGCTGCATTTACATCAATAATAGCTCATTCTAAATAATAAGGCATTCAATTTTCTTCAAACGCTCAGTTGTGGTCTGAATACATGTCCTTATACTACAGGGCTCGAAATTGCAACCATTTTGGTCGCATGAGCGCCCGAAATTTTATCTATGCGCCCTCATAATATATTTGGGAGCATTTGTGTGTCTGAACATAATGGTTGTAGTGCAATCTGATTTGATTTTCTCTAAAAACTTGCTGAATCGCTCTACCCTGATGCTGTATTGGTTCATATTAGCTGTCAGTCACTCAACGCTTCCCGCTGTCAGATAACAGGGAGCTTTTATTACTGCAGGAAATGCAAACGACTGAAGAGTGAAAAGTGCACAGGTTTGCAAACCTCACCTAAAGTTATAATAATAATAATGGCGCAGATGACAGCGATCATAACATGAGGTAAATGTTGATCCGCCAGCTGAGATCAATCGAGTGTTTTCGGAAAAGGTGCCCGAATCTCGATGCGTTGCATTCACCGCGTGTTCAGCGCAAATGTCCGCTAAATAGAAAATCTAACACTGTACACATCATCGCCAAAGAAACTCACCTTTACTAAGTTTACACTGAAACTACGGCTCATAACAAAGAGCGGAATTGCGCTGGTGGTCATCGCGAGAATCCTGCTCTGTCTGCTCATAAATTGGTGCGGCTGACTCACCTGCTTTATTCCAGAAACACAGAGAAATGAAGATCAGCTCATGACGAGACTGAGCATTCACAATGACCCAACCAAAACTTTAAAGAGTGATAGAAGTGAGACTTTCTTTTGTCCGTTCTTCCTTGAAATGTATATTATTTTGCTATTGAAAGTAATTCCATGATATTATACCGTCACCGTTCAAAAGATGAAAAATACCGTGATATTAATTTTAGGTCATATCGCCCACCCCTACGTTGGAGGACCAATCAGGATCAGCTTTCTTTGTCATTCCGCTGGTGGACAGCGGGAAAGACCAGAAAGAAAGACAAAATCAGACTCGACTAAATAATGCTGCACCACACAAAATTGAGAAGAACCCTGTAACTGAAAATGTGTATTAGTGAGATGATTTAGAAACATTTTTTTGACATTGAGATTAAAAGTTACATTTTACATTTATTTAAAAAAATGTATATATTAAATGTGAAATATTTTATTTCTGTATATATAGTAAGTGAATTTTTGTTAGACAACTCATTTGCTCATTGTCTGTTTTTTTTTTTAAGTTACAACACCAATTTTTAATTTTAAAATTAAATAAATAAGCTGACTGATTGTATTTATTGAAAAGTGAAATTAAAGAGATTTAATTTAAGAGAATTTTGATAATTTACATTTGGAGTATATTTAGGGTTTTTGTCATGTTAATGTAATGTATGAAAGATAACTGTTTCATACATATTGTTTGCTATATGAAATGCCAAAACTTTAAAGCTCAATATCTCAAAATCATTTAGAATGCAGATAGAACCTTAGAATTTCAAGGTGACGAAATGTCATGCTAATGGCACTCAACCTCACATTATTAGTATTTAACACTGAATAAAGCACATGAGGTGTACCTGAGGAGTTCATTGTCAGTTTTCTGTTGTTCAGCTGCAAGAAATAGAAGCCATTTCTAAAATATAAATTCCAGGTGTTGGTTAAGATAAAACCTCCTTTTATATGGAAAATATTCCTTCTATTGTGTGCATTGATTTTAGTTATAAAACAATTTAAATCAGCCTTTACGGTCAACAGTAAGGCAAACTGCTGTTGGTGTCGTCAATCTGGCAAGCTGCGCATGCGTGTGTTTTGAACCAGGTGTGCAATACCTACACACTGTACCTTTAACTAAAGAAAGTTAGGAAATCAGTATATTGTGGAATGTTCAATCACAACAAATGAGAACATCTGCTGTTCTGACCAATAGTCATATTCTGAAAATAGCTCAAAATGCTGTAAAAGTTACTATCTTTATTTGAAATTTCGAAGAAATGTTATCAGAACTGTACAGAATAAGACAAATCTTTACATTTTTCTCAAACGTATACCTAATTAATTCAATTTAATTAGGCACATGGATTCCCAGTTCCATAGACTGGACCGGTAACCTTCTTCAATATTTGTATATGGGTTCAAAGCTATTTCCAAAGATTTGATCCCGAGGCCTCTCAGCGCTAGGAACTGCAAAGTTCCTGCTCTACACATTACACTAAAAGCAAAGCCATGTTTTTGGAGTCGTATAGCTAACCTCTCTACATAAATTGAATAATTTGCCCTCCTTGCTGTCCTACCGCCAGACAGTTGATTATGACACGTGACCCCAAAGTAATAACTTCAAGAGGTATCTAGAGGTGACCTCAGAGAATTGCATGCACATGAACTTGTTTTGTCAGAGCGATCTGTTAATGATATGCACACTTGAATTTTTAATTTTGGCTGCAAGGAAGAACATGACAAATGAGACGTGTGCTTGGATGCTCGAGGATAGTGTTGCTTGGACGGGGAAGCCAAGAGACATCTCATTGCATTGAATTAATTTCATTTTCACATGTTCATAATAACCTGTGGCTATGCCGTGTCAGCTGTTTTCCTTGATTTAACTTTGAGCTTTGTTTGGTGCAGAGGTACAGTTGACGTTGAGTGACCAAGTGAAGACAGTAGTTGGAAAGAAGTACTTTAAAATTCCCTATTAGTCAGCGCCACTAGTCACATTTACTCCGAAGAGATAAAATCTAAGTGACATTCCAAGGGACATGATGTTTCCTCTGATAGCATTCAAGCTTTTGGTTGTCACCTTTTATCTTGTTGTACAGATAAATGTTATTAGAAGTGCCTTTGTGCCCATTTTTCCCTCCCTTTCTAAGTATGGCTTGATTAAAAGGGTTGATTTAAATTAGAGAACAATTTGATTTTGACAAAACACTTGATTTTTAATTATGTAAAAAAATAGAATAAATATAGAGTTAAGCCTGAAATTATTCATATCTCTGGCAAATAAAATTTTTAGTTCAAATGTAAATAAAAGCTCAGAAATATTTTTTTATAAACACAAAAAAACCTTCTTTTGAAAATGAATATTTGTATCCATTTCTCAGTGAATATTGGTGAATATAGCTATATATTTTGGTGCATTTAAATGAGTAATATCACACTCAGCAGTGCGATATGGCTGTATATTGGCACTGGTGGGAGGCGTACATTGGCTCAAGGCTGCAGGCCAAGTGCCTTAGTGTTCCACCAGTGACTGCTACGAGTGTGATACCGCATTTATACAACAGTTATAAGTGTGATACCGCATTTATACAATAATTGTGTGTATAGAAAAGAAAATCAAACATAGAGACTCTCAAAAACCCTTTTGTACAAGGAATTACTTTCTTCCGCCACTCGTTCACATCTGCAGCTGACGTCAGAACAGTAAAAACTGTTGCCAGTTCACCAACATCACATTAGAGCTAGTATTTGAATGATCCTCTAGCGTAATGTCTAAAGTGATGACAAAACAGGTAATTTTTGCTTACATTTTAAGATTATAAGGCTGAACGGCATGAAATGCCATCAATCTACAGAGATTTCCCAGTATTTCTCGGTTGCAATCAAGATATTACAATAATTAACGCTGAAAAAGCCAGAGCGGTTTCTGTGGTATAAATACATCACTACAACATAAAAAAGAGAATCTGACTTAGAAAGTCACTTACCTGATGTATAATGATTTGTTCAGCTGTAGTTTGAAATATATGCGGAGAAAATGCTGTTTATCTCCCCTATGCACTTATTCTGTGGTCTCTGCCGCCATTTTGTGGCAGAACGTCAGCCGCCACTTTCTTTGGTCTGCTCAGACTGGCTGATAGCACTGATGTTCCGAATTTGTAGATATTTAAAAATAGGCACTATCTTTATAAACAAACGACCTAGTTGTAATCTAAACTACATTTTTGACTAAAAAAGCCTCAAAAGTACATTGTTGTCAAACAGCTGTAATATTTATCAAACTGTAAAGTGTCCTCTGCTTGTTGCTGTATGTGGGTGGAATAGTACACAGGGGTGAAGGGTTAAGAGGCTGTACTAGTGTTGTTATTTGCAGAATATGGCACAGCTATCAGCCAATCAGATTCAAGAACCAGACAGAAATGTTGTATAAACAGTTTTATACCAAATTTCAAAATTTTTTTTATAATTCTTTTGATTCTTCCTGTTTATTAAAGTTTTATTTAATATTTTCCCCAACAAATACATTTTTGGTGCACTAATATTTGGACTGTGATTTCTTTTTTTTTATTATTATTTATTTTTTTTTGTTAAACTAGTTCCAGTTTTGGCTTTGGTACTTACTAATCCAATGTGTATGCACAATTATATTATTGTAAAGCATCATATAGAAATATTAATTAAAAGAGAGATCGTTGAGGGGTTTGTGCATTTATGCTGAACTGTGTGTGTGTGTGTGTGTGTGTGTGTGTGTGCGTGTGTGTGCGTGTGTGTGTGTGTGTGTGTGCGTGCGTGTGTGTGCGTGTGTGTGTGTGTGTGTGTGTGTGTGTGTGTGTGTGTGTGTGTGTGTGTGTGTGTGTGTGTGTGTGTGTGTGTGTGCGTGTGTGTGTGTGTGTGTGTGTGTGTGTGTGTGTGTGTGTACATACAGTGGGGGGAAAAGTATTCAACGTGTCATGTCTTTTTTTTCTGGGAAAAATATTTTAAAGGAGCTGCTGACATGGAATTGAACCAGATTTTGGTAAAAACTCAAACAATACAAACATGAAAATAAAACAAAACAAAAAAAAAAAACTCAGAAAAAATAGATATGTGTAATAACAATGAAATGACACAAGGAGAAAGTACTGAACTATTGAAATGTAATTAATACTTTATATAAAAGGCTTTGTTGGTGATGTCAGCTTAAAGACGCCTCTCATATGGAGAATTAAGTCACATGCATTGCTCAGCTGTGATTTATAGTGTAAAAATCTTGATGGTTCTGTGGGTCTCGTCTATCAAATCTGATCTTTAATTTGTATTTTTATGTTGGATCCATGTCAGGTGATTGGCTGGGCCATTCTACAGCTTGATTTTATTTTCCTTGGCTGTGTTTTGGATCATTGCCTGGCTTAAATGTCCACCCTAGTTTCATCTTCATCATCCTGGTAATGTAGTTGATGAGATTGTAGTAGCTAATATTTATTTACAATGACGAAGGACAGGCAGTTGCTGAATAACTACTGAGACATTTCAGTTGCAGTATGGGCTTTCACTGCCTTTTTACACCTCCCTTTCTTCATGTATTCAAAACTTTCCCTGTGTCATTCCATTTTATTACACATAAACTAGTTTGTAAATTTTTTTTTTCTTTGTTTAGATGGATTTCTTTGGTTGTTACCAACATTTGGCGTAAATTTTTAGTCATATTATTATATTATTATATTATTATATATTTTTAGCATATTTAGAAATATGTTTTCTGAAAAAAAGGTGACGTAAATAATACTTATTTCCCCAACTGTATATACTGTATAATTTTTTTATGGAAAACAGTCAGTTGTTAAATATTATAGGAAGCCTACAGGCCCTTGGTTTAAATTATGTGCATTAGAAATAATAAGATTAAGGTGTTTACATGCCTGTTTATTGTGATAAAAATTGGCTTAAGCCTATTTTTAATAAGCAGGTTGCTCTGTTGCCTCACAGCAAGAATGTCCCTGGTTTGAATCCCGACTGAGCCTGAATCCTGGATGTTCTTCCCTGTTCTCCGGGTGCTCCAGTTTTATGACAGCAAATCCATGGCAAATAGAACCGAACACACTGGTGATGGTTATGCTTGCGGTGTACTGAACTGCAGGAGGATAACAGATCCAGACACGAGGAAACGGGAGACTGTGAGTTCAATTTAAACCCTTGCATGTGCAAGACATCACGCCAACACACACACACAAAAAACAAGTTGTGTGTTGTGAAAGATTAGTCAACAAATAAAAAGAAACAAACAAAAAACACTGATTCAACAAAGTCCTGTCTTGTTTGTTGGCATTCGTATCTGTGATGTTTAAACATGGCTTCATCAACAGACCACTCTGTAAAATGTCACTTATTTTATTTCAATTGTTAATGTATAACATGGCTGATATAAGAAATATTGGCAGTTAATAAACATATCTTGTTAATTACTTACACAATTTAAGAAATTCATATTTTTAAATTGTAATTAAACAGTAATATATTACTCTCTTTATTTACATTTTTCCATGGAAACTCTACCATTTTATTATTTAACACATTTTGCCTTTACATTTACATTGTTAAAATATTGCCACTTTATTAATTGAATATCAATAAAAAATTAAATGTATTTTATTTACAAAGTTCAGTGTGAAGCGTTCTGAGCTCCTGTTTCTAGATCGTTTATCCTCTCATGGTTCAGTTCACAGCAAGCTTAAACATCACCTGTGCACTCTGTTCTATACTGTTGTAGATTTTACATCATTAAACCCAACCCCCACCCCTCAATCCTAAGATATATAGTTTAGGTGAATTGTACTAAGTAAATAGTGAGGTAAATAGTGATGAATATGAAGGCCATAGTATGTGTGTGCGTGTTAAAATGGTGTGTTGGTGTTTCCCAGGGTTGCCAGTGTCTGTCAGTAAAACAAGTGTCAGAGTAATTGGCAGTTCATTCCGTCATGTTGATTCAACCCTGATAATGAAGAGAATAAGTTAACAGCAAGGGATTGTGAGCATAATTCTATCAGTTTAATCAAATCATGTTGTTATAAGGAGGTAAAGTTTGCAATTTTGCCTAAATATCAACACAGCAAAAACGTTGATGTTTATGGGTAGCAATAGGCTGATTTGTTGAGATAACATACATTTAGTTTAAAACTCTCCAAGTACCAGGGCTGTCATTTTGACACATTTTTTTTTTTTTTTTTTTGAAATAAATCTAATATCTATAATGCCCTGACACCTTTATTATTTTGTAATCTAACATTATTTTATTAAAATGACTACATTTCAAGAGTTATAAGTAGTTCTATTGTGAATCGTCAAAGGACACGTTGACTTTACAGATGTCAGATCTTTCTTTATTCGTGTTTATATTTACTGCAATGCGTATTGGTAGTGTTTTTGTGAGATACTATTTTTTGTTTATATTTACAAAACAAACAAACAAAAACTGTATTGATCTACTTCTTGTTTGTGTTTGTACAGTGCTATTTTTGTAGTTGTCAAACTAATATTTTCTCATTCAATTGAATTTATCACTTGTGTCCTGTTGATGATGATGATGATGATGATGATGATGATGATGATGATGATAATGATTATTATTATTTTTATTATTATTGTTGTTGTTGTTGTTGTTGTTGTTGTTGTATCCTAATATATGAGATCCATTTATTCATGAATGTTGATTGAAGTGGTAACTGCATAGCATTGTCTCCTATAAAATACACTACTTGACAAAAGTCTTGTCATCGATCCCAGTTGTTAGAGCAACAGATAAAAACTTGACTTCTAGTTGATCAATTGGGAAAGTGGCAGAAGGTAGATTTTTTTTTTCCGTTGATGTATCTGTTGAACTGCATCCCAATCATCCAAAATTCTGCAGAAGACCTATTGAGACCCAAGATTCTCACAGTATTCAGTCAAGTTTGGTAAAGGAAAAATCATGGTTTGGGGTTACATTCAGTATGGGGCCTTGCGTGCAAGAGATCTGCAGAGTGGATGGCAACATCAACAACCTGAGGTATCAAGACATTTGTGCTGCCCATTACATTACAAACCACAGGAGTGGGCAAATTCTTCAGCAGGATGGCACTCCTTCTCATACTTCAGCCTCCACACCAAGCAAAGAAGCTCAAGGTGCTCCAGGATTGGCCAGCCCAGTCGCCAGACATGAACATTATTGAGCATTTCTGTGGTAAGATGGAGGAGGCGGCATTGAAGATGAATTCAAATAATCTTGATGAACTCTGGGAGTCCTGCAAGAACGCTTTCTATGCCTTTCCAGATGACTTTATTAATGAGTTATTTGAGTCATTGCAGAGATGTATGGATGCAGTCGTCCAAGCTCATGGGAGTCATACACAGTAATAATTTTTTTCCACTGCACCATGACTTTATATTCTATACTGTACATTATTTCTGTTAAGTGACAAGACTTTTGTCTAAGCAAAGTCAGACCTCACTGTCCTAATTACATAATTAAAAATCAAGGCATGATCATATTTTATTCTGGTAAAAAAAGTGTAATAGAGGCATTTGCCTTCCATATAAGCCACTTCTGATACCAAATGATAAACTAAAAGTCAAGTTATTATTTGGTGGTCCTAAAACTTGGATAGGCGACAAGACTTTCGTCAAGTAATGTAGTCCAATTTAATAATCTACAAAATTTAATCTATAGTTAAACAATTTCTTTAAGAAAAAAAAAAGAAATAGATCAGATAGATAGGTCAGGCTTTTATAGTACACACACTGAGAAGTCTGACTAATGTTGAACACTGCTTTGTGCTCTTTAAAAGTGTCCCTGTCACATAGCAAAGGTGAGACTTGTCTTTTGAGAGGATGTAGCTGGTAACTAAGCTGCCATATAAGCTAATGGGAATCACTTAGAGCTCAAGCATCTGATATCGTAAAGGTGAGTTGTGTCATGTTGACAAATCTAAAGTAGGATCAAGAATAGCAGTCAGACTCCAGATTATGTTGCATCTCCCACTGCAGGAAAGAAAAAAAAATCTTTACCATTTAATTCAGCAGTGAGTAAACTTTAGACATTAACAGCAGCTGAGACTGAATGCACCTGGGCCAACGATAATTTTCCCTACTGATGAAAAGCCCATCGGCCATCACCCTTGGCTAACTGCCGTAAGAGAAGTCTAATTAATGACATGCACAAATAAGATGCTTGACTCATGAATATTTAGTAGATCTAAATATATCAAGCATACTGTCTGTGCAAGTTAATGTCAAATAAAGTGAAGTGTAGTGCACTCTGAGGGAAATCCAACAGGGGGATGGAATGATGTTGAACAGTTTAAAGGGATGTTTGGATAGAAAACCTATATTATGGATAAAAAAATATACATTTGCATGATTGTGTTATATAAATGGTACTTGAGGAAACGCTTGTTCAAATATGGTTTAGTGAAACTGAATTTTACATGGTCTTCAATATGTGCTGGAAGCTTCTTTCATTTAGGAGAATAAACCACTTTCTTCAGAGTACTGTAAAAATGTCCAGGTGTTTATGAACAGAATTATTTTTAGCTGTTTTTTGTTGTTTTATGCCTGTCAGTAGTCCGCTGTGTGTAAAATGAGCCTTCATCTTCAATATAATAAAGTGGCCTTTTCTCGGCTTCAAATGCAACTGAGGGCAGTAATAAAGTGCAGTCACACTGTCATCTGTTTTTAGCACATATTAGCAACGCTGCTGACACAAAACCACATTTATTTTTAGCAAAAGTGAATTGATTTAATATAAATTGTCACTTTATGTACATAGATGAGTACATTTAATTTAAAAGATGTTTATTTATTGCATTACTTTTACCTTTGCAATCAGTACTGTATTTTTTTTCAGCTTTGTTATATTAGTATCATGTTAGTGTTGTATAGGATTATGTAGTATTATACAGTTTGATTTGTAATTTCAAAGATATACGCTCACCGGACACTTTTTAGGTACACCTTACTAGTACCAGGTTGGACCCATAATATTTCGTGTCATAGATTTAACAAGGTACTGGAAGTATTCCTCAGAGATTTTGGTCCACATTGACATGATAGCATCATGCAGTTGCTGCAGATTTGTCGGCTGCACATCTATGATGCGAATCTCCCGTTCCACCACATCCCAAAGGTGGTCTATTGGATTGAGCTCTGGTGACTGTGGAGGCCATTTGAGTACAGTGAACTCATTGTCATTGTCAAGAAACCAGTCTGAGATGATTCGCACTTTATGACATGGTGCGTTATCCTGCTGGAGGTAGCCATCGGAAGATAGGTTCACTGTGGTCATAAAGGCATGGACATGGTCTGCAACAATTTCAGCTGTGGCGTTGACACACGATTCTTAATTAGTAATAATGGGTCCAAAGTGTGCTAAGAAAATATACTCCACACCATTACCCCACCAGCAGCAGCAGCCTGAACTGTTGATACAAGGCATTATGGATCCATGCTTTCATGTTGTTGAGGCCAAATTCTGACCCTACCATCCGAATGTCGCAGCAGAAGTCGAGACTCATCAGACCAGGCAACGTTTTTCCCAATCTTCTATTGGTCAATTTTGGTGAGCCTGTGTGAAATGTAGCCTCAGTTTCCTGTTCTTAGCTGACAGGAGTGGCACCCGGTGTGGTCTTCAGCTGCTGTAGCCCATTCGCCTCAAGGTTCGACATGTTGTACATTCAGAGATGCTCTTCTGCACTCGATTGTAATGAGTGGTTA
>NC_079440.1:38223538-38256038 GCF_903798145.1 Danio aesculapii
CCAGAGGAAACCCACGCTAACACGGGAAGAGCATACAAACTCCACACAGAAATGCCAACTGACCCAGCTGATGCTCGAACCAGCGACCTTCTTGCTGTGAAGCGAATGTGCTACCCACTGCGCCACCGTGCAGGCCCTATTGGCCAATTAAAAATTATAATTAGTATTAAACATGTAAAAGTGTATGTTTTGCCATAATTAAAAACTGTTTGTTACACTTTAAAATAGACTGCATTACCTGGTCTCTCTGGATTTATTAATAATAATTCCTTACATTGGATCGACACAGTGGCTCAGTGGTTAACACACCAAGTGGCCTCACACCAAGAAGGTTGTTGGTACAGTACGTGTCCTGGCTGGGTCAGTTGGCATTTCTGTGTGGAGTCAGCATGTTCTCCTCGTGTTGGTGTGGGTTTCCTCCGGGTGCTCTGCTTTCCCCCACAGGCCAAACACATGTGCTATAGGTGAGTTGAATAAACTAAATTGGCCGTAGTGTATGAGTGTGTATGTTTCTCAGTACTGGGTTGCGGCTGGAAGGGCATCCGCTGTGTAAAACATATGTTGGAATAGTTGGCGGTTCATTACGCTTTGGCGACTTCTGAAGTAGAGACTAAGCCGAAGGAAAATGAATAAATTAATTCCTTACATTTATACAGCGCTTTCCCGAAAAGAAAATAAATTCATTCATTAATTTTCCTTCAGCTTAGTCCCTTTACTAATCCGGGGTCACCACAGCGGAATGAACCGCCAACTTATCCAGCACATGTTTTACGCAGCGGATGCCCTTTCAGCTGCAACCCATCTCTGGGAAACATCCATACACACTCATTCATACACTGCGGACAATTAAGCCTACCCAATTTACGTGTATCGCATGTCTTTTGGACTGTGGGGAAAACCTTAGCACCTGGAGTAAACTCAGGGAGAACATGCAAACTTCTTGCTGTGAGGCACTACCTATTGCACCACTGCATCACCAATAAATGAATGAATGAATGAATAAAAATACATATTGATTGTAAACTTAACAGAAATGGCTAAAAACATTAAGAAAATTCTTGAATCAAATTCTACCTCCTTTTATTGTTGTTAAATACGTTAAATCTGTCATTTTAAAATAATCAAAGACATCAAATGCAAAACCCTTTTAGATTTTAAAACTCTGTCCAGAATTTGTGATTTAGTTTCATAGTCATAAACTAGAAGTCATTATTTTTGGACCAGCTTTTAACAGCGTTGCTCATTCTTATAGTGCAATCACACTGCTATTACACATTATGTCATTTACGAGCGCTATGATGTTAATGTCACTATAAGTGCATTTTGTCACTGTTGCTAGGCGATGCGCTCTAATGGGACGTGTTGCTGTATAAACGGAGAATTTCGTGGAATGGATTTTTTGCAGTCACTGTTTCTGTGAATTGGTGTGACCAAGCAGGCGCCCACCGCTCAGCCACTGAATTATACAGTGTCATACACTCAATTTACCTCTGGAAATACACTTAACAAGGGAGCGAACCACACAAACACACTCGCTAGGGTACGCCACGCACATTAGGCTTGTCTTTTTAGCACGTTTCCAAGGTTTCCGGCATCCTAATATCACATTCAGATGAGCTTCACAGAGCACATTCTGTCGGCGATATTACATTTGCTTGGTGTTTAAGGGCACGGACCCACACGGCTTCATTATGAATATACACCGTTGCTCATGCATTAAACTATTTCCTCCTCCCTGCAATTCCACGAATAATCACTCAAACTCATGCTGAATTTGTGGCCTGGGGTATTCAAATGGCGTTTGACTTTTTCAATGTGCATTCACTGTATAGCAGCACTTAGAAAACTGAAGGAGGAAAAAAAAAAAACATTTATCAAAGCTGCTGGGTGCAATTTCTCTATTTGCCGCGGCGAATGGTAATGCAGAAATTATATTCATTATAATGACTTAAATGTGTATTTTCTGAAATAAAAAATTAGCAGCGCTTGCCTTTTGAAAAATGTATAGCTGCTTTGCTAGGGTGTTGTATTACTGGTTGCTAGGATGTTGCCAAAATGTTTAAAGAGCCCCTATTTTCCATTATAAAAGGTCATATTTTGGTTTTGGGGGTCTCCAACAACAGGCTAATGTGCATGCAAGGTCAAATAACACTTTCATTGTCTTTTAATATATTTTATTAGATTATAATAGATTTATTTTTACCTAATTATCCAAACGACTCCCATATGATTTGTTAAGCGATTCAATTGCTCCCAAACCCCTCCTAAGCACGATGCTAATCTGCGCTGATTGGTCAGATGACCCAGTATGTTGTGGTTTGGTTGAGTGTGCTCAGCGTGAGACCGTGAGAAACGCCCACCACATGTATGTGAGAGCCCAATGCAGGAATTTATGCCCTAGCATTTTTAAAAAATAACCTGCATGTTAAAAAGTAGGCTATTTAAATGTATATAAAAAAGCATATAAAATACAGCTGAAGTCAGAATTATTAGCCCCCTCTTTAAATTTTCTTCTTTTTTCTTTTTTAAATATTTCCTAAATGATGTTTAACAGAGCAAGGAAATTTTCACAGTATGTCTGATAATATTTTTTCTTCTGGAGAAAGTCTTATTGTTTTACTTCGGCTAAAATAAAAGCAGTTTTTAATTTTTAAAAACCATTTTAAGGTCAAAATTATTAGCCCCTTTAAGCTATATATTTTTCAATAATCTACAGAACAAACCATCGTTATACAATAACTTGCCTAATTACCCTAACCTGCCTAGTTAACCTAATTAGGTCTTTAAATGTCACTTTAAAAAGTATAGAAGTGTTTTGAAAAATATCTAGTCAAATATTATTTACTGTCATCATGACAAAGAGAAAATAAATCAGTTATTAGAAATGAGTTATTAAAACTATTATGTTTAGAAATGTGTTGAGAATCTTCTCTCTGTTAAACAGAAATTGGGTAAAAAAAATAAACAGGGGGGCTAATAATTATGACTTCAACTGCGTGTGTATGTATGTATGTATATATGTGTATGTGTGTGTATGTATGTATGTATGTATGTATGTATATATTCAAAAGAAACTTTATCTTAATGTAAAATTAAAAGCAATAAATTTACAAATAAAAAAACAAGTTCACAAGCTATGTACAGCAGGGGTGTCCAAACCTGGTCCTGGAGGGTTTGTGTCCTGCAGATTTTAGCTCCAACACTGAAAAGAAATTATTCAAAGATGATTCTTTGGATTTACAATTTTTTTTTCTTTTTCTTTTTGTAAACTATTTATTTGGGCTAAATTTAAACAAATAAAGTTTAACATTATTAAATTTATTTGGTTTGTTTAAATTCAACACAAATAAATTGTTTGCAACAGTTTTGCAGACATCATTTTTTTTCAGTGAACTTGCCTCAACACACCTGCATGGATGTTTTTTATAAAGTCCAGTAAGAGCTTGATTAGCTAGCCCAGGTGTGTCTGATTGCGGTTGGAAGGAACGTTCCATTATTTATGGGGGGCCCCCGGCATTGAAAAGAAGTAATAATGTTACAATCTTAACAGATTTTGCAACATATGATAGAACATTTATAAAAGAGCTATAAAATTAATAGGCTTCTGTGCAGTGGTCAGGGGCCCCTAATTCTCCGGAGCCCTAAGCGGCTGCTTACCTTTTTGCTGAAGTCCGTCCCTGAACCCAAGTAATAACAATGACGTACATTCAGTATTTAGCTGCAGTCACACTGGGCTTTTCTCCCCATAGACTTCCATTCATACGCACGCAAATGCGTCACACCGGAAACGCAAGGTCATGCATCAAGTTTTGCAGGTTGCTGCAGTGCAAAGTTCAAGCTTGGTTTACACTGACCTGTGAAATTGCATCACTTGACTGCTTAAGTAAATTATGTTTATGGTGTTTGGGTTGCAAAGGTGATTGTGCTGCTAATGTGAGTACTTAAGTGTGTTGAGGTTCTAGGGCAGGGGTGTCCAAACTTTTTGGGCTGAGGGCCAGATGTAAAAAAAAAAAAAACAAACACCCCGGGCCAAATTTTACATACATCACACAGACAAGCATATATATATATTGGACACCCCATATATATATATATTCCAGGCATTTCCAGGAAAATTACCAGCTAAAACCAGCTAGACCGGCCTGGTTTAAGCTGGACTTAGCTGGTTTTGGCTGGGCTGGTCAAGCTGGTTTTGGCTGGTCATTTTCCAGCCTGACAAGCTAAGACCAGCCTGGAAATGGCCAAAACCCCTCTAAAACCAGGCTGGTCGACCAGCTAAAACCAGCCAACCAGCCTAAGGTGGTTGCTAAGGTGATACTCTACAGCTGCTAAAGTGAGCACTTAAGTGTGTTGAAGTTGCTAGGGTGTTATTTAGTTGCTGAAGGGAGTAGTCTTGGTAAGTTGCTAGGGTGTTTTTGATGGTTGCTAAGGTATACAGCTGCTTAAGTAAATGGTTTTAACGATGTTTGGTTTGGCAAAGGTGTTTGTGTTTGCTGAAGTGAGTACTTAAGTGTGTTGAGGTTGCTAGGGTGTTTTTTATGGTTGCTACGGTGTTGCTGTACAACTGCTTAAGTAAATGGTTTAAATGACAATTGGGTTGCAAAATTATTTAGGTGTTGCTAAAGTGAGTACTTAAGTGTGTTGAGGTTGCTTTACAGTTGTTAAAATGAGTAATACCAAGCGTTTTGGGGTTGCTAGGGCGTTTTTGATGTTGCTAAGGTGTTTCTATAAAGCTGCTTAAGTAATTGTTGTTTGGGTCGTTGCTGTACGGTTACTGAAGTGAATAGTTTTGTGTGATGGGGTTGCTAGCATGTTTTCAGTAGTTTGCAATGTAGTGAATGTTTTCCAGTGGGTGTCTGTGGTGGTTGTTAGGGTGTTGCAATGTGTTCTGTACTGAAGTGTAATAACAACTCTGTCTTTTTCAGAATAACAGACTGAACGTGTGTTTGCTCCTCCATCCGTCTCTCATTCTTTCCCTCTCTTTCTGCTAATGTGTTGCGTGCGGCTGTATGCGTCTACTCCAGCAGTGTGTGTTTATGGCGCTGTGTGTATTTGTCTCCATCCATCTGTTTGGGCTCCTGTCCTCCTCTTGCTAAGCGCTCTCGTGTCCCTCTTTAATGCGATCTGCTCAGTATGAAAAATTCATTGTCGTGTGTTTGGCCGCGGATCATCAAGGTGTTCTGCCCCGGTCGCTCCTCGCTCCTCTCTGGTGGTTTGGTGAACAGCTGGTGGAAATTAGACACCAGATTGTGTTACTTACACCAGGCAGTAGCAGAGGCGCTGATGGCTCCATAACCCAGAGTGCAGTCTGTCAGATCTCGGGCTCCTCTGGCACACCTCTTCCCCTTCGTTGGTTTGTTTGTTTGTTTGTGTGTTTCTGTGGCAGTTTGACCTTTGCCTGTAAGAAATCTGAGCAACAGCTGTCTCTGATATAATGGCTTAGGACATCCAAAATGATTAGTGGACATTTAGAAAGCTGCTCATCAATTGCATAAGATCACAAAATTTTTCTTTAGCATTGTGGAGAAGAGATATTTTTAAATAAAGTTAACACCTCATTGTTTACTTTAATTAAAGACTAGAGGGTTTAAAATGATAGTTTATAATGACCAGTTGCTGTCAAGATTTAATGTGTATATATTAGTAGCTTTTTTCCTGCCATGCTTTCTGTCCAGCCTGATCTCACGAGAAAACGTAAGTATTTTACGTTTTGTCAGTTTAGTGGCTAATTCGTACGAATTCGCACGAGTTGAGTCGTACGAAATTGTATGATTTTTAAAAAGGAGGCGTGGCACCTAACCCCACCCCTAAACCCAACCGTCATTGGGGGATGAGCAAATCGTACTAAATTGTACGAATTAGATCGCACGAATTCGTACGAATTAGCCACTAAATCAAAAAGTTACGAATTGAGATTGTGTTGTTCTGTCCTATGTTTTGTATAACAAAATCTTGCATACTGTGCAGTAAAAGTGTGTACACTAGTGAAATGTTAGTTGATTGTTATAGAAAAAATGAAGGGTTATAGACTTATCAAAAATATCTCTCGCCAATTTGTGTAACTTTTTGAATTTATGGTTAACTTGTAAAAATTCGTATGAACTCATTCATACAATTTAGTATGATTTGCTTGTCCCCCAGTGGCGATTGTCTTTAGGGGTTTGTTGTCATGCCACTTTTTAAAAACAGTACATTTTTGTGCGGCTGAAATTGTATAAATTTGTATGAATTAGCCAAAAAAACATGAGATTGTGATGGGACATATACTTATGTTGCTTGGCTGGTTTCTTAATTAAAATTTTTTATCTATTTTGAATCATCACTTCTGTAATTATTTTTGTTTTGTTTTATCTATTATTTCTTTTATTTTTCTCCATATTTTTCTGTTTATTTTGTCACTTTAATATTTATGATATTTTCAATATTTAATTATTTTTATTTAATTAAATAATTGTATAATTTTTATTCAATTAAACTTAGCTTTACAACATTTTTAATTTAATTCAAATTTTAATTAAATGATTCAATTAAATTTTATTCACTTTATATTATTTAACTTTTAAATTCTATTAAATACATTTATTTAATTTATTTCCATTTTTATATTTATTCAATTTTTATTTAATTTCTAATTTTATTCAATTTTTAATTTATAAAATTTTTTATTTTATTTATTATTTTTTTTAATTTTATTTTTATTAAATTTTGGATTTTATTTAAATAAAAAATATTACATTTTTAATTATTTAATTTTTAATTTTATTAAATTTGTAATTACATTTTCAGTACTTAGTAATTAATATGCTTTTTTCGAGCAAGCAAAATAGAAACTTAACACACAATATCTACAATCAAGAGCTAACTGGATCTGCCTAAGCAGCCAAACCTTCAAACTGGACTTGTAAATTAAATATATGATAATGCTAAAGCTTAGAAATTATAATCTTTTTTTTATTTTATTGTAAGAATACACTGCAAAACTGCTTACTTTTGTCTTGTTTCTAGTCCACATATATGAAAAAAATTGTCTAGCATTTTTCAGACAAGCAAAAAATATTTATTTATATAAGTCAAAATTAAGTGAGTTTTTTTCCTTAAAACAAGCCAAATAATCTGCCAATGGGGTAAGAAAAAAGTCAAAACCAAAAACAAGATAAATTTTCTTACCCCACTGGCTATTTTGCTTGTTTTAAGGAAAAACTCACTTTATTTTGGCATATTATGTCTGAAAACAATCCGATATGTTTTGCTGGTTTAGAGAATGCTTCTTGATTTAAGAATTTTGGATATTAGTAATAGAAATAAGACAAAAAATCTAAGTAAGAAAAGCATTTTTTTTGCAGTGTGTTCCTAAATCCTAGCATGAGCTTTAGCCCTTTCTAATGATATGTAATGTTTGAAGAATGTAAGTGTAATGCAGTTAATAATAATAATAATAATAATAATAGTAATAATAATAATAATAATAATAGAGTAAAGTTAAACAAGTGCCCCTGTGTCTCTAGAGCGCGAGTGATAAATGATATTGAAATGTAGTCGTGCCAGATTAGGTTGAGCGTGTTTAGCAGCTGTATAGAGCTGAATGTGTGTGCGCGCGTGACTGACGGCAGCTGCCCTGCGCTCTCTGCATCTCGCTGTGCTTTCAACAGCACAAGTTTTCTTTCTGACACCTTGGCCGTAACACGTTTTGTAAGCATATTTTACAGTCATCAATCAACGGCATAATCTACATTGACAGTGTTGCTTTTGCTAAGGCATTTTTTCGGAGTTTGCTTTGATTTGATGGAGGCTGTGGTGAATTTAAAGTGATCTGCGAACAGTGGCAGACAGATGAAATTATACAGAGTAAGAAATGGCTGCGCAAATGTTCTAACAAGATTTTGGATATCTTTCCGAAGACTGCCTTTGTAAAACTGTAAAACTTTGCCAGTATAACAAAGTTTCACATTTTTCCATCTATCCATCTATACATTCATTGTTTTAATTTGTCTATACCTTCATTATTTCCATCCATTCATTATTTCCATCCATCCATCCATCCGTCCATTATTTTTATGCATGCATCTGTCCATTCAATATTTCCATCCACCCATCCATCCATCTATCCATCCATTTTTTTTCTCCCTCTGTCCATTATTTCCATCCATCTATTCACCCATTCGGTATTTCCACCCATTCATTATTTCTATCCATACATTTATTATTTCTATCCATTTGTCTATTTATTTATTTTTCCATCCATCCACCCACCCATCCAGCTGTCCATCTAGCCATATATTATTTCCATCCGTCCGTCCGTCCGTCCATCCATTTATTATTTCTATCCATCCATCCATTTACTATTTCTATCCATCCGTCCATCCATTTACTATTTCTATACATCCGTCCATCCATTTATTATTTCTGTCCATCCGTCCATCCATTTACTATTTCTATCCATCCGTCCATCCATTTACTATTTCTATCCATCCGTCCATCCATTTATTATTTCTATCCATCCGTCCATCCATTTATTATTTCTATCCATCCGTCCATCCATCCATTATTTTCATCCATCTGTCCATCCATCCATTATTTTTGTCCGTCCGTCCATTATTTCCATCCATCTATCCATCTATTTGCTCATTTGGTATTTCCATCCATCTATCCATTTGTCCATCCATTTGTTATTTCCGTCTATCTGTCCGTCCATTTCTTTCTATTCATCTATTTACCCATTCGGTATTTCTATCCATTTGTCCTTCCATCCATCCACCTGTCCATTTATCCATATATTATTTTCGTCCGTCTGTCTGTCTGCCCATCCATTTTATTATTTCCATCTGTCCGTCCATTTATTTTCATCCATCCATTTATTATTTCCATCCATCCACCCATCCATCTGTCCATTTATCCATATATTATTTCCATCCGTCCGTCTGTCTGTCTGTCCATTTATTTTCATCCATCCATCCATTTATTATTTCTATTCATCCATCCATGTTAAAATATTAAATAATACAAATAATAAACTTTCAATCTAAGGACTCCATTTTAACAATCTAGGTGCAAAGTCTAAAGTGCATGGCGCAAAAGCATTAAGGACCTGTCCGAATCCACTTTTGCTGATTTAAGGGCAGAAAAATATGGTCTAACCATATTTTCATGGTCTAACAAGGTTGTGCTTATTCTCTTAATGAGTTTTGGGTGTGTTTTGAGCACAACATGCATTAAACCAATCAGAGCCATTCCCCATCAATCTCCCATTCTCTTTAAGAGTCCATTGCATGACGCCATGGTGGATTTGCTATTTACATGGTGACTTTAAGTGGAAAAACTGAACGCTTCCCTAGTGAGAAAACAGACAAACAGACCATCTGCAGCTCGAGGATAAAGAACCAGGCTCCTCCATTCAGCCTCTTTACTTTCTCTTTGTTTACTCTTTACTCCCTTTTATGGATAAGGAAACAGTGTTTGACACACTCCGCTGACATCCATCAGCCTACATATTTAATTTCGTTAAAGTGCAAAGATTTGTCAAAACTATTTCTAAATTCAGTTTTAATTTCCAGCAAACGAATTAATAAACAATAATAACAAAGTGAAAAAACTCAGTTATATCCAAACACTCGTCCTATTCTTATGCCCCATATGGTGGTGCATACGTCTCCAAAACCCAACAGATCAACAAATCTAAACTTGTTTTTACTAAAACAAATTTAAATATGCATATAATAAATAATACTGCTAACAATAATAACATTATACAAATGCAAATTGTCATGAATGAACTGAAAAAGCCCCCCAAGATGAGGCATGGAGGCAAACTTTGTAACATTTTAATCCTTTAATTTTTTTCATATGTAAAGATATTTGTGTATTGCTGTACATCCTGTGTGTATTAAGCAATGTGTAAGCATTTGAACCTGCATAGGTGGATAACTAGCGCGCTCTTTGCTGGACTTTGGACCTCCTTTTAGATGTTCAATGGCGTAGCAACGTGCCAACAAAGCGCCTTAACACACCTCCTTTTTAGACCAGCACACCCATGAGTCAACAAAGTGGCACAAATGGATTTGCTATTTAAACAACGTGGTGCAAAATGTGAAAATTAGAGATGTGCTGGTTTGAAAATAGCAACAAACCGGACCAAACACATCTTGTGCTTTATTGCGCCGGGTGTATGATAGTGCCCAAATCCAAAATGACTCGACTAACTGTAAGGTTTGGTCAGCTATAATCCCAACTACATTGCAGATCCCTGCAATGTGACTATTATGAGGGGTCATATTGCGATATCGATGCTGAAGCGATATATTGTGTCAGATCTTGTGTTCCATGTGTTCGTCATGTGACCTTCCCCATAAGTGCGTTCGACATGAAGCACGGCTGCCGCCGGTGATCAACGAGATTAGCCGAGTGCAGGTGGAGGCGGAGTTGAAAACGGAACCGTCAAGCCGGACACTTCAGAGCTCAAAGTTGCGGCAGTCATGATGACCGATCACACTGCATCATCATCATTTTTTTATTTATAACAACAAAAGATTTACAGTACAAATAAAATAGAATAGAGTCTCTACAAACTATTCATTTTTTAAACAATAAGGGAATTATGAATGAAATATTTAATAATCTCATGAGAGAAATAAGGGTAAACGAGAGGGTAATATTTACACATAAAAATGATTAGACCTATTAAATACAAAGCAATAAGCGCATATTTTAGAAGTTTAAACATCACTCCTTTAGGCTAATACGTCTTGTTTGAATATGCTAAAAAGTGGTTGACATTTATTTACATTTATAGATATAAAACTTTCCAATATATAATAATGTAAAACCCAAAACAAGGTTTTTTGATTAAGTCTTTATCAATGATTAAGATTTTTTTGGATAATGAAAGCATTTTCAAATAAGCACTTTAATCAAAAAAGATTGACCAAAAGGACATTCCTAAAATAAGTGAGCTACACTTTAAGTAGAAATTTCCTAAAAAGAGCAGGTACATCAATGTCACTGTTAGACAGGAATGAAATATATATTTTATCATCATATAAATCATTTTATAATTCTTTAACTTAATTTGTTAACAAACCTTTAGGGCAGGGGTCACCAAACTTGTTCCTGGAGGACCGGTGTCCTGCAGATTTTAGCTCCAACCCTAATCAAACACACCTGAACAAGCTAATCAAGGTCTTACTAGTTATACTTGAAACATCCAGGCAGGTGTGTTGAGGCAAGTTGGAGCTAAACCCTGCAGGGACACCGGCCCTCCAGGACCGAGATTGGTGACCCCTGCTTTAGGGTGTCAGGATGAATGATAATTATTTTATTTGTAACATTTGAGTTATTTAGGTTATTCACTAAAATATATCATTTAAATTGTTGATGAAGCTGAATGCAGTAAATAGTCTGTATAATAAAAGGTCGAAAATAAACCTATGCAAACAATCTAGCCTTTATAAACAAATTATTTAACAAAAAATAATTACTGCAGAAAAATATTTGTAGTCTTTTAATAAGCACGATATATACAAGAGAGGGTAGGAAAAATTAATTGTTTGGTTTGAAATTTGTGAATCGGAATTAGTCCAATAAAAATCCTGAAACGCATGCGGTGAACTCAGCCAATCTTGTAATATCAATGCCGTCATCGCAGCTCTGGCAGGCGCTCTTCAGATGCAGCACTGGCTGAGTCAGTCGTCTGATCTCGGAGCGTTGTCGCGATACTTTGATGCCACATGTGACTGTCACGTTGTGTCCGTGCAGTGTCAATCCGGACAACATTTCTAACCAGCATGCACTGCTTTAAGACAGATTTCAATCGATCTGCGTAGCGCTGCATGAAGTCGAACGCACCTCATGTTTTCATTCTCCAAGTGTGTTTGTTTTCATCATGTGACCCTTTTTTTCTACTTCCCGCCATGTGTTAATGTTCATCACTTCCACCTGTGTCTTACCCCTGTCTCCAATCAGTTCAATCATCCTCTGTGTATTTATATCCCTTAATTTGGTTTAGTCTTTGTCTGGTATTCTGTGTTGTCTTGACGGCAACCCTTGTCGTTCCTGTGTCTCCTGTATTATCGATGTCCTTCCAAGTGAGTGTTTGTAAATAAATCTACATATTTGATCAATCCTGCGATCCTTTTGCCTTCCTGAGTGAGTCAAGGCGTTACATATTGTGCAGCCCTAATTCTAATATATATTTAAAGATTAATTCTTTTGGTCTGATGTGTTGTGGATGATTGTCTGAATGATGTTCTGCTTTTTAAATGTGTTCTGATAATATCGGTCTATGGATTTCTTTATTTATCTGCTCACTGGTTAACTCTGAAGAGTAATAGCAACTATGATGCTTGCCTAAGCAAAACCCAGACAAGCCAAGACCATATATCCATCTCCTATTAAATAGCAGGTTGTAAAAAATATATATTATTATTTTTTTTCCTCAGCGGAAGCTAATAAATGAACACTTCTTCTCCGCGCTTGTCAGCTTCTCCATTGTTATTCCGACTGAAAGACGACACCGTGCAACCGCCGCCTGAGAATATTACAGACGATGACCTTTAATAACCGCCTCTTACAATCAATCAGTTTTTAATTTTTCCAGCCTCAAAAGAGTTTGGAATCGCAGAAGATACTCATATTGCTGCCTTCATATTGCGAGGAGGACTTTGATTGATGAGGGTTTCCTCCAAACGGAGACAGTCAGCAGATTGTGATTAATTTTCTGACAGTATTAGAATCCTTGCCCCAAAACGTGACTGGGTGTTTTATTTTATTTGTTATTATTTTTTTTTTTGAGGGTGTCGTTGACCGGATGAGAACACTGGAGAGGCTCGCTCTTTAATGCATCTTTTCATTTGCTTGTGTCAGGGCCTGCGATGCAAATTACAGAAACCATTCAGTCGTGCGTTCACATGGTCTAAATGATTCTTTATTACGAGCTGGGGTTTTTAAGATGAAAACGAATTACCCTCTGACAATGACTTCCAATTTGTAGAAGCTTTAGCACAGTGAGATGAATTGAACGACCTCGACTCAATGGAGAACGGATAGTTTCTATTGTGCGCGAGTGCTATTTTTGACGCGCTGGAATAAAATCTTTATGAGCATGAGCGAAAATGTGGAGTGAGGAGAGAAGTGCCTTCATTGCATGCCTTGAAACATTTGGTTTGATTTGGTGCATCTGCTTGGTGTGACTTTTTTTTTTTTTTAAATGTCTGTCAATGCTGAAACTCAGACAAATAAACAAACAGATTTGTATGAGCCGCCGTCTCCAAGCAGATGCATTAAAATCCATGGCTGCTCTCTGCCAGGTTAGTAATTGCTCTTTTTATGGTGGTAATTATTTCCTCTAAGGTGCGCACTGTTGCACAATGCAATTATACATGTGCCACTATCAGTGAGTGCTGGAGAGGGCGGAGGCTTTCATTTGTGTTTGTGTGAAATAAGTGTGTGTGTGTGTGTGTGTGTGTTTTTGAGAGAGGTTTGGTATTGACGACAGGATGGAGTGAGAGACAAAAGCCATTGACTGCTGGCTGCTCTTAAAATGTTCCAGGAAAAGCATTAAATGAAAAGCAGTGGTATTAATTAGCGGAGTCAGACATCATGATTACTATTGCCTCTGCTTTAGGGGTCAGGGGTTTCTATAAATTGCTAACTCTAAACACTACACTTGCTACTGTGCTAGGAATATGAATGATACTGATGATGGCAGGGAATGTATGTGTTGACTTGTATTGAAGATACTAGACTCAAGCAACACAATAAAAACAAACCAAAATGGTCTAGAAACACCTAGCAATCCCTTATTACCCATTCAGAATTGCATAGCAACCACATAGAAACAAACTAGCAGTCACTCAGATTCATTTTGCAGCTGTAGAGTGCTCACCCAGAACACCTCAGCAACTGCTTAGCAACACCTCGGGAATAGCTAATCACCTGGCATCATCCACCTTCTAATCACCTGGCATCTATCGATCCTTCCATCCAATATTTCCATCCATTAAAGTCTGTCCAATACTTTACCCATCCATCCATTGATCCATCTGTCCGTCTAATACTTTATCCATCCATCCGTTGGTGCAATCCATCCATCCCTCTATCCATAATTTATCCATCCATCTGTCTGTCCAATACTTTATCTATCCATCCGCCCTTCTATCCATCTGTCTGTCCAATACTTTACCCATCCATCCATCCATCCATTCATCCATTTGTCCAATACTTTATTCATCCATCCATCAATCCGCCCTTCTATTCATCTCTGTCCAATACTTTATCCATCCATCCATTCATCCGTATGTCCAATACTTTGTCTATCTATCTGTCATTCCATCCATCTGTCCGTCCAATATTTTATCCATTCATCTGTCCATCCATACAATACTTTATGCATCCATCCGTCTGTCCAGTACTTTAACTATCCATCTGTCTGTCCAATAGTTTAGCCATACATCCATCCGTCCGTCCGTCCAATACTTTACACATCCATCCGTCCGTGCAATACTTTATCCATCCGTCCGTCCGTCCGTCCTTCCATCCATCTGTCTGTCCAATACTTTATCCATCTGTTTGTTCAATAATTTATTCATCCAACCATCTGTTTGTCCAATACTTTATCCACTCATCTGTCCGTCTGTTCGACCAAAACTTTATCCATCCATCTGTCTGTCCAATACTTTATCCATCCATCCGTCCTTCCATCCATCTGTCTGTCCAGTACTTTATCCATCTGTTTGTCCAATACTTTATTCATCCATCCATCATTCCAACCATCTGTCCGTCCAATACTTTATCCACTCATCTGTCCGTCCATCCATCCAATACTTTATCCATCCATCAGTCCAATACTTTATCTGTCTATCCATCCATCCATCAAGCCATCCAATACTTTATCCATGTAGGAATGAAAATTATCATATGCATTTGTTTGTCTTTTTCAACAAAGATGGCTCACACAAATTCCAAAGGCAGATACTGATAAGATCAGGGCCTGGGGTGTGGACTTTAGGGGTTTTACGATGTGGTCACATGTTGATTGGTCAGTTTGAATGTCTCAGTATATGGGCTTTGGTCACATGGTCAAGGAAGAGACAAAATAGCTGGAAAACTTTGCTCTGCCTCTTTTCCTTGCCTGTCTTTTCCTTGTCTGCGCGCTCCTGCTCTGCTCCTCTCCTCCTCCGGAGTCTATCTTCTCTGCCTCTTTGAGGCCTACTTGCTCTCTTTGTCTCTCCCGCTCCCTGTATCTCTTTCTACGTCTGGTAAATTTATTTTAATTTAAGCTGGGTACAATAATTATCATGTTTTTATCATTTTATATTTTAACATTTTAACAGTTATTTGTAATTCGGTTGTAACCATAGGGAATTATTGTCATTAAATCATTTCATTTACAAGTATTTGTGAATTACTTTTGATTTAACATCAACATATAATTGTTCCATATTGCATTACAATACAATCACATAATATCAACACTCTCTCACATTTTAAGCTATTAATACTGCCCTTACTTCCGTTTTTGGCATAAGATTGCAGAAGAATGGTTTGACTATAATGTACAGTTTTTTTTTTACCATCAATACTGATAATATTTTAGTCATTCGGCAGGACTACAGTTCAAACCGCTGTGGTTAAAACCCATTCTTCCATCCATCCATTTTCCTTCCTTTGTTCATTTTTGCCATCCATCTAGCCATCCATCCATCATGATTACTTTTCCTTCATCCATCTGTTCATTTCCATTTGATCCTATTTCCATCCATCCGTTCATTATTTCCATTCATTCCTCCATCTGTTCAATATTCCCATTGGTTCATCCATTCATTATTTCAATCAATTTATTAATTTTTCCATCCATCTGTCAATCCATTCATTCGTTATATATATCCGTCCGTCGGTCCGTCCGCCCGCCTGCCAATCCATTCCTTTTTTTTTTTTAAATCTTCCATCTGTTCATTATTTCCATCCAATCATTTTCCCATCCATACATTATTTTTATCCATTCCTCTGACTGTTCAGTATTTTCATCCATTCATTATTTCCAATTATCCGTTTATTCATTATTTCCATTGTCCATCCATCATTTCCATGCATCCATCTGCCTGTTCAATATTTTCATCCATCCATCCTTTGTCCGTTCGTCCATTTATCAATTCATCATTTCCGTCCATCCGTTCAATATTTCCATCCGTCCATCCATTCAGTGTTTACTTTCTTCCATCTGTTTAGTTCTATTCATCCATCTGTCCATTCAATATTTTCATCCATCCATTCAATTTTTCTATCCATCTGTCTGATTGATACTCATTCATTTATTTCAATCCTTCTCTGTTCAATATTTCCATCCATTTTTAATTTCCTCCCATTTTTTTGGACACAGCTGTGGTTAAGAACACCCTTTTTAATTGCAATGAAATCAAATCACTGTTGCACACCCTCTTGTGGCTTATTGCTTTCTGAAATAACCTGAGATCATTAACACTTCTGACTGTAAACTATCAGCACTGATGCTGGAGTGAGTAGGTCTGTCATCTCAAATCTTATGTGCGCTCATTCGTTTTGTTGACAATCAGCAGCAGATTGTTATTGTGGCACCACTTTGTCAGTTCCGCCACCTCCTGCCTTCTCATCATTGTGATTGATTAGCTCAATTATCCTGCTTTCATCATGAATTTGGTCTCGTGGCTGTTGCAGCATGTTGGAGAACACTCATAAGTGAGCGAAGCAAACAGGTACAGCTAACACATCAGTGTTTAAGTGCACCAGCGTGCTGATTTTAGGATTAGAATGAAACATTAAAGGTTAAAATACCATATACACTTATGTTTTACTTGTTACTCTATCCACTCAATATTTCTAGCTATTTGAATAGATGGATGCATTGATGGATGGATAGAATATTGGATGGATCATCTATCCATCCACCCAGTATTTCAATCTATTTATCAATCCATCATATCAATATTTTAATCTATTTGTACATTCATCCCACCAATATTATAAATAGAATGAATGGATGAATGCATGGTCCATTCATCCACCCAAAATTTCCATCATTTGTCCATTCATCCTACCAGGGTTATAAATGAATGAATGAATCGTCCAGTCATCCACCCACCCAGTATTTCAGTTTTATCCATCAAGCCTACCAATAATACACAATTGAGTGTATTGATTTGTCCATCAATCTATAACATTTTTCCATCTATTTGTCCATCCATATTAACAATGTTATAAATGGATGGATAGATTGTTGGCTGGAAGGATGGATTGTCCTTCCATCCTACCAATATTATGGATGGATGGATGGATGGATGGATGGATTGTCCTTCCATCCTACCATTATTATAAATGGATGGATGGATGAATAGATGGATGGATTGTCCTTCCATCCTACCAATATTATAAATGGATGGATCATGCATCTATACATCCATTCATATTACCAATGTTGTAATTGAATGGGTGGCTAGATGGATTGTCCATTCATCCACCCATGCAGTATTTCAATCTTTTTATCCATCAATCCTACCAATATTATAAATGGATTGATGGATGGATTGTCCATCCAACCTAACAATATTATAAATACATAGGTGGATCATCCATACATAATTTTTATTTCTATCAATTTGTTTACCCGTATTACCAATATTATAATTGGATGGATAGATAGATATATAGATAGATAGATTGTCCATTCATCCTACCAGTATTCTAAATGGATGTATGGATCGTCATTCCATCTAATTGTCGATTCATATTACCAGTGTTATAGATGGAGGGCCAGCCAGCCACCCACCCAGTGTTTCAATATTTTTATCCATCAAGCCTACCAATATTATAAAGGATGGATGGATGGATGGATTGTCCATCCAACCTACCAATATTATAAATGGATAGATGGATCGTCCATCCATACATTTTTCCATCTAAAGGCCATCCATATTACCAATACTATAATTGGATGGATGGATGGATGGATGGATAGATGGATAGTCCATTCATCCATCCAATATTATAAATAAATGTATGGATGAATAGATGGATGGATGGAATGTCCATCCATCCTACCAATATTATAAATGGATGGATGGATGGTCCATTCATACATACAATTTCCCATTTAATTGTCCATTCATATTACCAATGTTATAATTGGATGGTTGGGTAGATGAATCATCCATTTATCCGCCCACCCAGTATTTCAATCTTTTTATCTATCAATCCTATCAATATTATAAATGGATGATGTTATCTATCCAACCAATATTATAAATGGTTAGATGGACCATTCATCCATAAAATTTTTTTCATCTATTTGTCCATCCATATTACCAGGCCGCATTGGACACAAGAGACTGGACACACATGAACATTTACTGAAAGGAGAAGAACCACCAAAATGTCAATATTGCAACAGAAACCAAACTGTTAAACATATTCTTGTGGAGTGCCCCATTTTTAATGTTATCTGACAACAATTTTTATCTGGACAGACTTTAAATGACATATGTTTAAATGTGAATCCATCTAAAATTGTACAATTTTTATCAAAAGGAAACCTTAAACTGCTTTAGATTTTTATCTTCTATATTATCATTATTATTTATGTATTTTACCTTGTATATTGTTTATTGCTGCTGATTACTTTTAATTGTTAGAATATTTTTATAATTATAGAAAATTGGTATTTATAAAACGTGCTAAAATTGATCTATTTTTATTTTTTGCCATGACATAGCCATAAAAGCTGAAATGGCAATAAATTAAATCTCTCTCTCTCTCTCCCTCTCTCTCTCTCTCTCTCTCTCTCCCTCTCCCTCTCCCTCTCTCTCTCTCCCTCCCTCCATATTACCAGTGTTGTAATTGGATGCATTTTTTCTACCCAATATATACATAAAGTATCCTATTTCGAGATGATATTTAATTAAGCTTTAACTTTTGTTCAAATATGCACATTTATAAGTATATATTATAGTTGTTGAATTAATATACTGTATGAACATGTGCTTGCAAAGTTGCATTTTGTATTTAATTGTTTTACTTTGATTTATTTGTCTCTTGCAAGTAACTCCGTTATTTTTATCAAGCAATTTAATGTTAATGCACATGCATTGTGTAAATAAGAGGCCACTACATGTTGTCATGAATGCTTTGGGTCATCTTCAAATAGATTTTGATTGCATTTCTTAAATTTCATCACCACATAGCAGCGCTAATAACAAATAATATTTTTAAACCGATGTCTGTCTGCCATTTAGTCAACCAAACACTTAATCCCTTCCCCAGGCTCAAATATTTTTTCCAATAGAGATAGTGGAACTACAGAGATGGAGTCATTCATAAATCTGTCTGTGCTAAAAGAGCACTGGTAAGGGAGCCAGTGTCACTGATGAAAGAAATTGCTGGTCTCATATGATATTATGATATAATATCACACGTCTACACTTTATCACCCTTCTTACCAAGGAAATGTCACTGCATACTTATCATTCAGGTGTGACTCCTCGGCTGGGAATGTGACACTGTGGTGGGTTTCTTGAGGCAATTCGGCGCAATAAACATTGAGAGGAAAAGGCTGAAAATATTCTAAATGGCCAAGTCATCTATCCCAGTTTTCAGGATGTGTAATATTCATTGTCAAGGCCAAATGCTTCAACTTTTCTCCTTTCAAGAGCGCAAAGCACCTCATCTTCCGGGCTTTCTGAGAGCTCTAATGACAGGTTTGGTGTTTTGAACCCCAAAAATGGGCACCTGAGGAAATGCATTTGTATTGTGACGGGATGTTTGGGAAAGTGGGTTGCCTGTTATTCTCTTTGTAGTGAGTAATAGCCAGCAGTCTTAGCCATATGGTGAGTGCTTCCCAGCTGTGACTTTGTCTTTGGTATTCTGTCTGCTCAAGGTTATTTCTGTGTTTTAAGCAATTTCTTTAAAGAAACTTAATGCAGCATTTTTTCTGCATGGATGGAGGAGTGTAGCCCTTGTGCTCGTTGTCGTCCTTCAAGTGAGCTCAAATTCTGATTGAGATGGGTTTAACCTTGAGTGACCGCAATCTGCCGCCACATAGACACTGGTGTCTGATGCACTGCGCACTGGAGGAATATACTAGATTGTTCCTAGCATGCAGTGCATACTAAAGAATCCTGATTTGAACATCGGCTTTGTTTCTACTAGAAAGTGCATTTGCATTCTTTGAACATTCTATAAATGCTTGTACATGCCAACATAGGCTCATTCTGTAAACGTAGCCCTACATACGTATATACATAAATACATTGTACAATGTAAATACATTGCTGGAGATCCCAAATTATGTAGCTAGAAGTACATATGGCTGCATATCGTCTTTAAAACGAACACGACGAGGCAGTATGACTCGGTTGGGTTTAGGGAAGTGGGTGGACTCTGGTGAATCGGTGCTTTTTAAAACACTATTGGTTGGGTTTGGGGAAGTGGGTGGACTCTGGTGAATCGGTGCTTTTTAAAACACTATTGGTTGGGTTTAGGGAAGTGGGTGGACTCTGGTGAATTGGTGCTTTTTAAAACACTATTGGTTGGGTTTAGGGAAGTGGGTGGACTCTGGTGAATCGGTGCTTTTTAAAACACTATTGGTTGGGTTTAGGGAAGTGGGTGGACTCTGGTGAATCGATGCTTTTTAAAACACTATTGGTTGGGTTTAGGGAAGTGGGTGGACTCTGGTGAATCGGTGCTTTTTAAAACACTATTGGTTGGGTTTAGGGAAGTGGGTGGACTGGTGAATCGGTGCTTTTTAAAACACTAACGGTTGGGTTTCGGGAAGTGGGTGGTTGCTCGTCAACCTGTGCTTTCTAAAACATTATCGGTTGGGTTTAGGGAAGGGTGTGGATGCTCTTGAATCGGTGCTTTCTAAAACATTATCGGTTGGGTTTAGGGAAGGGTGTGGATGCTCTTGAATCGGTGCTTTCTAAAACATTATCGGTTGGGTTTAGGGAAGGGAGTGGCTGTGTTGGTCAGTCAGTCAGTTGACAGCGGCCTCTGATGGATTTACGCAAGAAGAGCAGGCACGTATGGCCCTCGCAAAAGAAATTTGAGATCTCAAAAAGCATCCACAGCGGCCTCTGGTGGATTTGCAAAAGCAAAAACTGCAAAATATTACCCTCTGGGACGTATTTGGTGCTCTCCAGAAATGTATATAGAGGTATGTTTTTCAGAATGAGCCTGGGTTGGTATATACAGTATGCCAAACAAACATATAAAGAATGTTCCTGTAATACATTGCATGCTAGTTTAGCAAGAATTTTTTGTGTTTAAAAAATGACTAATAGACATCTAACCATAGATGTCTAGGCTAAAACAAGACTAAATTTAGGCTGTCAGTGAAAACGTAATAGCAATCTAACAGAATAGGCAGAAATTAATCAATACACATGTGAAGTCTGCCTAATCTGACAAAAGTCTTGTCGCCTATCCAAGTTTTAGGAACAACAAATAATAACTTCTAGTTGATCCTTTGGTATCCAAAGTGGCTTATGAAAGACAAAGGCCTCTAGATTACGCTGATTTTTACCAAAATAAAACACGATCATGCCTTGATTTTTAGTTATTTAATTAGTCACTTAACAGAAATAATGTCCAGTATAGAATATAAAGTCATACTGCAGTAGAAACAGTATGAATATTGTGTCTGACTCCCATGAGCTTGGAGGACTGCATCCATACATCTCTGCAATGACTCAAATCACTTATTAATAAAGTCATCTGGAATGGCAAAGAAAGCGTTCTTGCAGGACTCCCAGAGTTCATCAAGATTGGGTTCATCTTCAATGCCTCCTCCTTCATCTTACGCCAGACATGCTCAATGTTCATGTCTGGTGACTGGGCTGGCCAATCCTGGAGCACCTTGATCTTCTTTGCTTTTAGGAACTTTGATGTGGAGGCTGAAGTTCGAGAAGGAGCGCTATCCTGCTGAAGAATTTGCCTTCTCCTGTGGTTTGTAATGTAATGGACTGCATAAATGTCTGAATACCTCAGGCTGTTGATGTTGCTATCCACTCTGCAGATCTCTCACACTCCCCCATACTGAATGTAACCCCAAACCATGATTTTTCCTTCACCAAACTTGACTGATTTCTATGAGAATTTTGGCTCCATGTGGGTTCCAGTAGGTCTTCTGCAGTATTTGTGGTGATTGGGATGCAGTTCAACAGATGATCCATCAGAAAAAAATCTACCTTCTGACACTTTCAAATGATCAACTAAAAGTCAAGTTATTATGTGTTGCGCTTACAACTGGGATCGACGACAATACTTTTGTCAGGTAGTGTAGTCCGTTTTTTTGGACTATTGTTAGACGCCAATTAAGACTTTACACTGACAGACCAAATTTAGCCTTGTTTTAGCCAAGATGTCTACGTTTAGACGTGCAAGACCTCTATTTGTGGTCAGGCCACAAAGGTAACACTTTACTTGAATTGATGTTCAAAAGACTGTCATTAATTAAACCTTTATAATCATGATATCACACGTCATGAATGTGAATGAGATTTTATGCATGCTAATAACAACTGTAATTAAGGGTCATTCACTCAGTTATATCATTTTTAAATGCAAGATGACATTGACAACTTGAGAAACATATATATATGTATGTATGTATGTATGTATGTATGTGTGTGTGTGTGTGTGTGTGTGTGTGTGTGTGTGTGTGTGTGTGTGTGTGTGTGTGTGTGTGTGTGTGTGTGTGTGTGTGTGTGTGTGTGTGTGTGTGTGTGTGTGTATGTATCCCAACCTGTTTTTATTTGTAATGACAAGTTGACATTTTTGATCTCAACTACAGCGGTACAAGCTGAATTTGTCAATAAACAATTATGATGCTATTAAAACATATTAGACATAATAGTGACACTTTTAATGAGACATTTTAATAACAAATACAGTTGGTTCCACTGAAAAATGTTCATAACACAATTATAATGACAATCATGTTTATGACAGATTTATGACAAGTTATATAGTCTTACATCATTTGAAATGCAAAGATGACACTTATGACAATCTGACATTACTGAGCAAATGACAATTAATAACAGTTGTCATAAGCATGCATGCAATCTCGTTTGTATTCAAGATGTGTCATGTCATGATTATAAAGGTTATGACAGTCTTAAGAACGCCCCTGCAAGTAAGGCATTACCCAACAGATATTCTTTGAATGTTACATGAATGTTCGAAATAGCGCCTACAGGTATGTGCGGTGTATGTGTTTCTAGCATACAGTGTAAAGAAACCTTATTAAATGGTCAAAGCAGTGCATAATAAAAAGATGCATAGTGTTTGGCTAAAGTACATTAGCTAAATGTTTCTAGTTTTTAGTGTCGGCTGAAGGAACGCTCATTGAATGATGCTGTAATGAATGTTCTGAGTGTGAAGTGTATGCTTTAAGATTTAGCTATACAGTTTATATAGTAGTATATTGTGAAATGTAAAGCAAATGTTCTCTTAATGCTTTTTGAAATGCATTCAATGCATTCATTCTTGGTTAATGTTGTATAAAGCATTGCATGCTAAAGGATCCAGGTTTGAACATTTTTTTTAATTTTTTTTTAATGACTGAAAATTCATTGAATAATTTGTAAATGTTTGAAGCATGCAGTACTAACTAAAGACACACACTGGCTAAATGTTTGAAGAATATAATGGCTGCTAAAAAGTTCAGTCAATTTTCTGAGCATCCAGGAAATACTAAAGTGACGTGCTGATAGACGAGGTGTTCCTAACACAGTGCATACAAAACAAACATTCCATAAATGGTTACTAAATGTTGCATACTAAAGAACCCTGAATCGAACATAGCCCAAATGTGAGCATGCTAACCAACATGCTTTTGAATTTTCTGTCACTTTCATATAACACATTGCATACTAAAGATCTGCTTTGGGTAATGCTCTACCATCTACTGCATGCAAAAGCAATCTGCATTCTCAATGCTATGTAAATGGTTTGTGCACACAGTGTATATAAAATAGAAATAACAGTTTCTAGCATGTAAAAAAATCAGGGATCTATATGTTACCTAAGATATAGTGCACTCTGGAAATTATCTTTAGATTCAAGACAGTTTCTAAATATGTGATTTTAGTTTTCTTTTTAGATTTAGTGTTCTGCCAAAACCTTGAGGTGTGTATTTGTGGTTGGCGTGTGTGTGTGTGTGCGTGTGTGTGTGTGTGTGTGTGTGTGTGTGTGTGTGTGTGTGTGTGTTTATTTGTTTGAAATGACTCCATTAGTGGAGACTGTACATCTGACAGGCTCAATTGATTTCTACTCTACCCATAAAAGTGCTTTTAGGAAATCTCAAATTAATGTGCTTCTTTTAAGGTGACAGAATCTGGCATGCATGCACTCGTTCTTTGGCTTTCACTGCATTTTTGGGTTAGATTGCATTATCATATTTTATTTTTCTTATTGTTTCTTGTTTCATGGATTAGTTTCAGACAAAATAGTTCAATTTGATTGTATTTTAGTTTAATTTAGTAATTGAGTCATTTTATTTGGCTAAATCTCCATTATATTTTGTTAGCTTTAATCATTTCATTGTATTGCTTTTTTTTTTTAACTTTTTTCATTGTTCAAAATGCAAATGCCTTGTATCATGCAAATCATTCTGGTCTATAAAGATGATACCAGTAGTCTAATACATACTTGAATAAAAGTGCACAGTCATACTATATTTGCTATTCTTAATTCTTTGTATTGATACTTTATGGGCCCTATCATACACCCAGTGCAATAAGGCACAAGACCGTGTTTGGCATCATATTTTGCTATTTTCAGACCAGCGCAACTCTAATTTTCATGTTTTGCACCACGTTGTTTAAATAGAAAATCCATGTGTGCCACTTTGTCGACTCGTGCGTGCATGCGTGCTGGTCTAAAAAAGGTGTGTTAAGGCGCATTGTTGGCACGTTGCTATTTTGAGGAACTGAAAAAGACCACGCCAATGACCAACTAAAAGCTGGTTTAAAGTGCAGTGCTGAACACGTTAATTGTGCACCTTTGCAGGTTCAGATGCTTACACATTGCTTAATATACGCAGGATGTACAGCAATACACAAATATCTTTACATATAAAAAACATTAAAGGAGTAAAATGTTACAAAATGTATTATTTTCTACATGAATATAAAATACACTGCCTCCATGCCTTAGCCTCGGGCGGCTTTTTCATGTTTATTCATGACATCTTGCATTTCATTCACTCATTTTCTTATTGGCCTAGTCCCTTTATTAATCTCGGGTCACCACTGCGGAATGAACTGCCAACTTATCCTGCATATGCTTTACACAGCGGATGCCTTTCCAGCTGCAACCCATCACTGGGAAACATCCATACTCACTCATTCACACACATACACTACGGTCAATTTAGTTTACCCAATTCACCTAAAATATGTTTTGTGCGATATTCCTTATATCATATTCATTTATTCATTCATTCATTCATTTTCCTTCAGCTTAATCTCTTTATTTATCAGGGGTCGCCACAGCGGAATGAACCGCCAACTTATCCAGCATATGTTTTACACAGCGAATGCCTTTCCAGCTGCAACCCAGTACTACACCCATACACTCTCGCATTCACACTCATACACTATGGCCAATTTAGCTTATTCAGTTCACCTACAGCACATGTGTTTGGACTGTGGGGGAAACCGGAGCACCTGAAGGAAACCCACATCAACACGGGGAGAACATGCAAACTCCACACAGAAATGCCAACTCACCCAGCTGAGGCTTGAACAAGAAACCTTCTTGCAGTGAGGCAATTGTGCTACCCACTGTGCCACCGTGATGCCTATAAATGGCATTAGTATAATGTTATTATTGTTAGCAGTATTACTTATTATATGCATTTTTATATTTGTTTTAATAAAAACAAGTTTAGATTTGTTGATCTGTCGGGTTTTGGAGACGTATGCATCACCATATGGAGCATAAGAATAGGACGAGTGTTTGGATATAACTCAGTTTTTTGACCACACTTTGTTATTATTGTTCATTAATTTGTTTGCTGGAAATTAAAACTGAATTTAGAAATAGTTTTTGAACCAAATCTTTGCGCTTAACAAATGAAATTAAATATGTAGGCTAATGGATGTCTTTAATGGAGTGCGTACAACACTGTTTCCTTATCCATTAAAAGAGAGTAAAAGAGAAATTACAGGGGCAGAATGGAGGAGGCTCATTCTTTATCATTGCGCTGCAGATGGTCTGTTTAACTTTTTTCTCACTAGTGAAGCGTTCAGTTTTTCCACTTACAAAGTCGGCATCTACAGTTGAAGTCAGAATTATTAGCCCCCTTGAACTATTAGCCCCCCTGTTTATTTATTTCCCCAATTTCTGTTTAACGGAGAGAAGATTTCTAAACATAATAGTTTTAATAACTCATTTCTAATAACTGATTTATTTTATCTTTGCCATGATGACAGTAAATAATACTTGACTAGATATTTATCAAGACACTTCTATACAGCTTAAGTGACATTTAAAGGCTTAACTGTGTAAATTTGGTTAACTAGGCAGGTTAGGGTAATTAGGCAAGTTATTGTATAACTATGGTTTGTTCTGTAGAAACAATATATAGCTTAAAGGGGCTAATAATTTTGACCTTAAAATGGCTTTTAAAAAATTAAAAAACTGCTTTTATTCTAGTCGAAATGAAACAAATAAGACTTTCTCTAGAAGAAAAAATATTATCAGACATACTGTGAAAATTTTCTTGCTCTGTCAAACATCATTTAGGAAATATAGTAAAAAATATAAAAATTACAAAATTCTGATTTCAACTGTAAATAGCAAATGCACCATGGCAGGATGCAATTAAAGGGAATGAGAGATTAGACTCTGATTGGTTTAATGCATGTTATGCTCAAGACACCCATAACTCATTAAGAGAATAAGCACAACCCTCTTTTTTATTTTTATTTATTTATTTTTTTCTCTTATTAGAATATACAAAAGGTACACAATTTGAGAATGCAAATACAAAGAAGATGAAACAATAACAAAAATACAAAAAACAATACAATCAAATACCGGCAGGTGTGTGCGTGTGCGCGCGCGTGTATGTAAAGGTAACTTGGTAAACAGGTCAGAGTACATACAAAAGCAACAATGACAGTCAGAACAACCCTCAGCACAACCCTCTTTGACCATGCGCTGGGGCACAGACCATATTTTTTCATCCTTAAAATAACAAAAGTGGATTCAGAGACACCCTTGATGCTTTTGCGCCATGTGCTTTAGACTTTGTGCTTAGATCGTTAACACAGAGCCCGAATCCTACAAGTGGCAAAAACTAAAAGTGGATATATTAAATAATTACGGTGGATATACATTAAGTGATATCATCATATCTTTAATACCCTCTGTGATGTCTATATTGAATCCTCACTTTGATATAATGTCACTGTTTGTCTTCAGTAATCTGTCATGTCAGCCTGAAGAACATCATTGTCTTTAGTGGTGCAGAGATGTCTTCTATATGTGTGTTTAATCGTCTCTGTCTTGTTTCGTTTGCTGTTCTCCGTCCAGATAATCATCTTGGTCTCGATCTGCTATCATAACCTCATTTTGCGAGATATGCTCCAGCAGGTGAATCTCGTTTGTGTCCTGCGGAGTCGTTTGGGGTCTCACTGCTATATTTATCATCTCTGTCGCTCGTTTTGAACACTTGAAGACTTAGTTATCGTAATTCATCCTGAGATTTGCCAAGCACCTCCCAATTAACCCGCCTCCCCTCTCTGGGTGACCTCATCACTGACAGCACACACCCGCGCTCACTGGAGGTGTGTGTGTGTGTGTGTGTGTGTGACTGATGCACTGAGAAACAAACCACATGAGCGTATTATAGATTCTTTAATAATATCCTTAAATGCATTTTATATTTGTATGTATATTTAAAATGTGCATCTGCGTTTCAGCTTTGAGGAAAGAAATATTTAGAATAATTGCTATTCATCTTCTTTGCATGTCAGCTTTTTGCGTTAATGTCTTTTTCTATCAAGTATCAGTGTGATTTGTGTGAGATGTGTATTATGGTCTGTTTATATCTTTAACAGAATCTGAAACGTTTGTCCATAAAATATATTTATTTTAGAACTCATTCTATAGATTGTCTGTCTGTCTGTCTGTCTGTCTGTCTATCATTCTGTCTAACGTTCTTTCTATCCTGTCTGTCTGTCGATAGAACGAATGAACAATTAAGCAAATGAGCGAATGAACAATAGAACAAATGAACAATATAACAATAAACCAAATGAATGAATGAACAATAGAACGAATGAACTATATAACAATAAAACAAATGAATGAACAATAGAACGAATGAACGATAGAACAAATGAATGAATGAATAATATAACAAATGAACAATATAACAATAAACGAATGAATAAACAATATAATGAATGAACAATAGAACAAATAAACAATATAACAATAAACCGAATGAATGAACAAAAATGAACAATAAAACAAATGAATGAATGAACAATATAACAATAAACCGAATGAATGAACAATATAACAAAAGAACGAATGAACAATAGAACGAATGAACAATATAACAATAAAACAAATGAATGAATGAATAATATAACGAATGAACAATAGAACAAATGAACAATATAACAATAAACCAAATGAATGAATGAACAATATAACAAATGAACAATGAACAATAACAATAAACCGAATGAATGAACAATATAACGAATGAACAATAGAACAAATGAACAATATAACAATAAACCAAATGAATGAATGAACAATATAACGAATGAACAATAGAACAAATGAACAATATAACAATAATGAATGAACATTATAACTAATGAACAATAGAACAATAAACAATATAACAATAAACCAAATGAATGAATGAACAATAGAAAAAATGAACAATATAACAATAAAACAAATGAATGAATGAACAATATAACAAATGAACAATATAACAATAAAACAAATGAATGAACAATAGAACAAATGAATGAATGAACAATATAACAAATGAACAATAGAACGAATGAACAATAGAACAAATGAATGAACAATATAACAATAAAACAAATGAATGAATGAACAATATAACGAATGAACAATAGATCGAAAGAACGGACGGACGGACATCCATTCTATCTATTGTTCATTTGTTCTATCGTTTTATCTATTGTCCATTCGTTCAGCTTTTTCTTTCGTTCTATCTATCTATTGTTTATTCGTTCATTCGTTTTATAGTTCTATCTTTCTATTGTTCAGGCCTTCATTTGTTCTTTCTATCTGTTGTTTATTTCTTCTATCATTCCATGTTTCTATTGTTCAGTCGTTCATTTGTTCTATCGTTCTACTTATCTATTGTTCATTTGTTCTATCGTTCTATCTATCTATTGTTCATTTGTTCTATCTATCTATTGTTCATTTGTTTTGTCATTCTATCTATTGTTCATTCGTTCATTTGTTCTATCGTTCCATGTTTCTATAGTTTATTCATTTATTTGTTCTATCGTTCTATCTATCTATTGTTCATTTGTTCTATTGTTCTATCATTCTATCTATCTTTTGTTCATTTGTTCTATCTATCTATTGTTCATTTGTTTTGTCATTCTATCTATTGTTTATTTGTTCATTTGTTCTATTGTTTCATGTTTCTATAGTTTATTTCTTCATTTTTTCTATCGTTCTATCTATCTATTGTTCATTTGTTCTATCGTTCTATTATTCTATCTATCTTTTGTTCATTCATTCATTTGTTCTATCGTTCCATGTTTCTATAGTTTATTCGTTCATTTGTTCTATCTATCTATCTATCTATCTATCTATCTATCTATCTATCTATCTATCTATCTATCTATCTATCTATCTATCTATCTATCTATCTATCTATCTATCTTGTTCATTCGTTCATTTGTTCTATCTTTTGTTCATTTGTTCTGTCATTCTATCTATTGTTCATTTGTTCTATCGTTCTATCTGTCTATTCTTCCTTCATTCATTTGTTCCATACATCTATCCATTCATCCATCTAACATCATTGTCTATCCATTTATCGTTCATCTATCTATCTATCTATCTATCTATCTATCTATCTATCTATCTATCTATCTATCTATCTATCTATCTATCTATCTATCTATCTATCTATCTATCTATCTATCTATCTATCTATCTATCTATCTATCTATCTATCTATCTATCTATCTATCTATCTATCTATTCCAAATTTAATATAAATATCCAGCCTAAACTTAATTCCTTATGTTCGTTTTTTTAACCCCGCCCCATAACTCTCTGTGCGGAGTTTGCATGTTCTCCCCATGTTTGTGTGGGTTTTTCCCAGGTACTCCGGTTTCCTCTCACACAAAAAAACATGCAACAAAAGTTAGTCACAAGCACCTACTACATAAAGTTAGCAGTCTGTTCTTGGGACGTTATTGAGAACTACCTGATCTCTTATCCCTCCTAATGCTTATTGAGCAGGCGGGCTCGTCTATCTCCGAGCTCAGGGTTCTCTCCCGGGACAGCATGCCAAACCTGCTAAAATAGTCAAGCATTATCAAAGTGTGAACTCTTGTAATTAACTTTATACTGACACTTGTTTCTAATGTTAATAGTGTTTTTACAGTGTTTATTACAAACGTGCTGCATTAAATGTTTTCCTCTTCTCCCCCCTCCACTAAATCATGTGCATGACGCATTACAGATGCCAAATACTGTCCAGGTTATAAATGTAATATTTTCCACATTCATGCCATGTGCCTTCAGCATTATCATATCTCTCTCTGCTGTTAATATATGGACTGATTTTCCAGTTGATGAATGAGTCACACGTGTCTCATAACTCATAGAAATGCCCTTGTGCTGCTCTGATTCAGCCTCTGCTGTTCTATTGTATGTAAATTACTCTGGTATATTCATATTTGACAGCGAAAGAGAGGCTAATGACATGAAAAAGCTTTCCTGGAGTTAAAATAAGAGACAGCTTTGTTTGGTCAAATTACATGTCAAAAGTGAACGTGTGCTTTTTTTTTTTTTTTTTTTTCTTCTTTTTTTAAACCTCATCTGACCCTCACTAGTGCTCATACTCTTAATTAAAGATTTCAACAACCTCCTAACATCACCTGTGGTGCATTGCTTAGCTCCATTTACTGATCCAATTTATGATTTTTATCATGACAGATTAATCAAGACCAGAATATGAGGGATATTATTGGCTTTCTTGATTTGGACCGGCAAGAAACCACGTGACATTCCCCCTAGCAACGCCCTGGAGACTGTAAAAAATGGTGGTAAGAGATTTTTTTTTCTTTAAAATAGGTCTACTTAATTTGTAAAATGCATATGTTAGTTTTATTATCTTTAATGCCTACTTTTTTGGGGTGACCATATTTTCGTATGTATATATTACTATTAATAATAAGAATATATAATAATATTATTATATTGACAATGAATGATGATGATGATGATGATGATGATGATGATGAATAATAGTAATAATAATAATAATTGATATTATTATTATTGTTGTTGTTGTTGTTGTTGTTGTTTTTATTATTTGCATAAAAATAATAATAATTACTATTATTGATATTTATACTAATAACAACAACAATAAATGTTGTTGTTGTTGTCATTATAATTGTTGTTGTTGTTGTTGTTGTTGTTGTTGTTATTATTATTGGTATTATTATTATTACTGTTATTGTTATAATAATAATAATAATAATAATAATAATAATAATAATAACAATAATTCGTATTATTATTTATTCATATTATTTTTATTATTATTATTGTTGTTGTTGTTGTTGTTGTTGTTGTTGTTGTTGTTGTTGTTGTTGTTATTATTATTATTATTATTATTATTATTATTATTATTATAACAACAATAATAAAAATAATAATAACAAATTAGTATTATTATTTATCATATTATTTTTATTATTATTATTATTATTATTGTTTTCTTGTTTATTGATGTTTTTGTAATCAAACACAATTATAGTTATTATTATTATTATTATTATTATTATTATTATTATTATTATTATTATTATTATCATTATTATTATTATTATTATTATTATTATTATTGTAACCATATTTATAATAATAATAATAATAATAATTGATTGATTGATTGTTGTTGTTGTTGTTGTTGTTGTTGTTGTTAATAGTTATTGTTAAATATTATAGATTTTTAATAATTGATTATTATTATTATTATTATTATTATTATTATTATTATTATTATTATTATTATTATTATTTGAATAATAATAATAACAATATTAATCATAATAATAATAATAATAATAAAAAACAACAATAACAATAACAATAATAATAATAATAATAATTATTATTATTATTATTATTATTATTGTTGTTGTTGTTGTTGTTGTTGTTGTTGTTATTTTTATTAATATTATTATTATTATTATTATTATTATTATTATTATTATTATTA
>NC_079440.1:38258538-38294990 GCF_903798145.1 Danio aesculapii
ACTGATGTGTATATATGTTATGATTTTTAAATTTAAAACAATTTAATATTTACTGTTTAATATTTACTAAAACTGTCCGAGATATGAACAAAAGCAAGTGATGCACAAAGTTTGATTTAAAAAAATCTTAAATGGTTATAAAAATCTTTATAATCATTAAAATAAATTATAACAACAACAAAAAAATTAGTTTAAAAATCTTCAATGATATTTATAATGTGACGTTGTTCCAGGCTTTAAAGCACACAGATGACGTTTTTAAACTCTTGCTGTTGTAACTTGTGGAAAGGGGCAGGGCCAGGATCAACAGCTAATTTGCATTTAAAGAGACCTAGAAAAAACTTTTTTGCTCCAATACGAAAAGCATGGTATTGTAAATGTTCAGTAGACACATTCTGGGCTCTTATAACATTTGGGAAAAATAGGAATTAATAAATATTTAAATCATTTTAATCCATGTTTTGTGCATTTAAAAGTTATTTTTTATTTTACTGTATGTAGCATGTAGCACTACACGTGTAGTAAATAATTAATAATAGAATAAATTTTTTGAAATGAAAATAAAAGTTGTTGGCTATATCTGTAGGCTCTGAAGTGTTGCTTTAGCATCATTTACTAGTTTACCATTTATGATATATCCATATTATACTAGTTTACTGTTATGTATTGATATCATGCATTTTATTTACGGTTTTAAAATAGTTTTGTAATGCAATTTTGATTTTAAATGATTTAATTAATATTTATGTTTTAGTTATTAGTATTGTAGTTTGTTGGGGTTAACTTTCTACATTTCAGTTGGTAAGGCGACATTTCTTATTTTAAGTTTTTTCCATTTAATATTAGTTTCTATTTTATTTTAGCTTCATGTTAACAACGTTTTGGTTGACAATAACAGTGCTTTGAGGGTCTTCTGTAGCCATTTTATGTGTATATATAATTGTTTGTTTGTTTTTTGTAAGTAATTTAATGGATTATTATAAAGAGTTTAGATGCAAAAACCTCTAAATGTCGTTTAACATTTTCTTCTAAAATTAGCATTTTTCTCTTGTGTGTCTTGTGTGTAGGCTCAGACTTTTATAGTCACAAATTGATTCTTTTCATTGCCTTTAACGTGAATTACTTCAACATTAACACAGGAGGCTGAGAAAAAAATGCTCATTTTAGGAGGAAACTTCGGATGGCATTTAAAGGATTTTGTATCTGAACTCTTCATATATTTATAGAAGCATATGTCATTCATAACTAGCAGTAGTTTTCAGTTTTAGTAAATGAGACTGCCATCTAAGGTTATTCAGAGTTGAGTGTGAATACCTGAGAAAGCCACAGGGACGAGCAATCTTCTAAACACCAATAGTGTTGTTTTTGTAATCTCTGCTGATTGTTGAAGATCAGAGATCTTGTTGTTGTTTGTTTACATATAAGAGTTTTTTTTTTATCTTGAGTCTCATTAAACTGCTCCTGGATCAGTACTTTTGCACAGAAGCCCGCTGGGTTTTGAGCGCAAATGGCCGATTCATCAGCAGGGTAGCAGTCGTATTGTGGGCTGGGATTGTTATTCTCAGAGCCAATGAAAGACCTTGTTGTGTTTGTTAATTAAAACCCCAATCAAATTTCTCCCGTTAACCGTCTGCAAAAGCAAATCTCTGTGCAATTCAGTTCAATCACACCTACAACACAAAAACACCAGGGAGATGAAAATGGAAGGGGTAAATTGTGTCACATGCTAGTCTATTATGCAATTTATTGTTCCCACTTGATAAAATAGGTTGCAAGAGGAGTGTGTGTGGTGCATGTGTGTGTATGTGTGTTTAACATTGGGGGGAAATTAGCTCAAAATTGTGAACTAGCTCAACAGCATTTGCATTCAAATATTTGTTTTTGTTTACAGTTTGAAAAAATGTATAAATAAAAAACAAAACAGTACAATTTGTTTGTTGTGTTGCATTGTTCTAACAGCCAAAAATGGCAGAATATTTAAATAATAAACTGAATACACTACTCTGCTTGGCATGATTCTCTAGAATCTGTAGTTGACTTAAATTTTAAAGTATTTATTAATTGTAAATATTAAAGACAGTTACACATAAAACTACATGAACTTTTAGTGTTTTAATGTCAATGTGCGTTTTGTTATACAAATTGCATGTTTGGCATAGAAAGAATATGTACTCAAAAATTGCTAGTATATTTCTCAAAATAGGATAAATAAATGCTTTGAATTAAATGCTTACACTCACTGACCACTTTATTATATACACCTGTCCAATTGCACGTTAACGCTAATTATTAATTAGCCAATTACATGGCAGCAACTCAATGCATTTAGGCTTGTAGACATGGTCAAGATGGTCTGCTGCAGTTCAAACCGAGCATCAGAATGGAATGGAAAGGGGATTTAAGTGACTTTGAACGTGGCATGATTGTTAGTGTCAGACGGGCTGGTCTGAGTGTTTCAGAAACTGCTGATCTACTGGAATTTTCCCGCACGACCATCTCTAGGGTTTACAGAGAATGGTTCAAAAGAGAGAAAATCTCCAGTGAGTGGCAGTTCTGTGGGCGCAAATGCCTTGTTGATGCCAGAGGTCAGAGGAGAATGGACAGACTGATTTGAGCTGATAGAAAGGCAACAGTAACTCAAATAACCACTCATTACAACTGAGGTATGCAGAAGAGCATATCTGAATGCATAACATGTCGAACCTTGGGGCGGATGGGCTACAGCAGCAGAAAACCACACTGGGTGCCACTCCTGTCAGCCAAGAACAGGAAACTGAGGCTACAATTCACACAGGCTCACCAAAACTGGACAATAGAAGATTGTAAAAACATTGCCTGGTCTGATGATTGTCGAATTCTGCTGCGCCATTCAGATGGTAAGGTCAGAATTTGGCGTAAACGACATGAAAGCATGGATCCATCCTGCCTTGTATCAATGGTGTGGGGGATATTTTCTTGGCACACTTTGGGTCCATTGGTACCAATTGAGCATCGTGTCAATGCCCATCTTCTGATAGCTACTTCCAGCAGGATGACGTGCCATGTCATAAATCGTGAATCATCTCACACTGGTTTCTTGAACATGACAATGAGTTCACTGTACTCAAATGGCCTCCACAGACAGTAGATCTTAATCCAATAGAGCACCTTTGGGATGTGGTGGAAGATTTACATCATGGATGTGCAGCCGACAAATCTGCAGCAACTGCGTGATGCTATCATGTCAATATGGACCAAATCTCTGAGGTGTATTTCCAGAACCTTGTTGGATTAAAAAAGGGGGTCATATATATATAATCCCAGAATTTATTACAGCATGTGGAGGAATAGTTAAACAATTCTAAAAATTATTTAATTTAAAAATATTTCATTTAATTGTAGAAAGTCGAATATATTTAATAAAATATTTTTAAAGCAGTGTTTATGTTTTTAATTCTTTTGGTATTCAAAATTTTAAAGTCAAAGTCATTTACATGGGAGCAGCAAGTAACTTTCAAAATAACTTGTCAAATTTAGCAAAAACGGCTAAAATATTCTATTCTTGTAAAAAAAATTATTTTTTTAATTTGTAAATTTGCAAAAATATGTTTTTTCAGTGCAGATAAAGTGTTCTTAATTTGTCACAATTTTTAGTTAAGATGCTCACTAAAGAGGTAACTTACATGGAAGCTGCCTACGTATGTAATGCCAAACCTGTATGTGAGTTTGTGTGCGTGCATCTGCATGCAATTGTCAGTGTGTGTAAGTGTGTGATTCGTCAGAGTGTATTGATTGAGCCGGGTTCGATTGTTTCCTTTGAACTGCTGTGTGATTTTACAGGAGAGCTGCTGCTTCGTATCTGCTTGCTTCACTGAGAAAACACACACAACGCACAAATACACACACAGCCTGTCACCTCTGATAACCCTCACCCCAGCAGATGGCCTTTGTTTCTGTCCTGGTGACCTTCACCTCTTTCACGGGTCAGTTATAGCAGTATGTACACGACGGGTGACAGTCCTGCTTGAATGATAAATGATGGATCTTCTGTACTGGTGTTTGTCTTGTTGTCTGTTGTTATCCATTAGAAGCAAAATCATTTACAACAAACAGATCCGCTGCCTTAGGCTATGAGAAAACACAAGCTGCAAACTGATGTCTTACTCACAGGCAGTGAATGCAGAAGGCATGCTTATGGATGAAGACAGCGGTTCAATTGTACATTCAGTTTGAAGCAGCATTTTTAAAATGTCTCTAAAACAGTACAGTTACTCTGGTCGCAAATGTTCTATAAGATTTCAAAGTTTGCATGTTCTCAGAAAATTTGTCTCATTTAGCTAGTCTGACAAACTTTTATTAAATCTTTCCCTACCACACACATCTTTCACTACCGAATACACCTATAACAATGACAAAATTATTTGTCAAAAAAGAGAAAACACTTCCCTGCCAATGTTAGGGAAAGACTGTTTATAAGCTTGTTTAAGCTGATTCGTTCATCTAATATTTCCATCCATCCATCCATCATTTATATCATTTACCTTTCCATCCATCTGTCCATCCATTCATCCAATATTTATATCATTTACCCATCCATCCATCCATCCATCCATCCATCCATCCATCCAATATTTATATCATTTACTGTTCCATCCATCCATCTATCCATCCATTCATCCAGTATTTAAATCATTTAGCTTTCCATCCATCCATCCATCCAGTATTTAAATCATTTACCTTTCCATCCATCCATCCATCCATCCATCCATCCATCCATCCATCCATATCATTTATCTTTCAGTCCATCATCCATCAAATATTTATATAATTTACCTTTCTTCCATCCATCCAGTATTTATATAATTTACCTTTCTTTCCAATCCTTCCATCCATCCATCCATCCAATATTTATAAAATTTACCTTTCCATCCATCCATCCATCCATCCATTCAATATTTATATCCTTTACCTTTCTTTCTTACCATCCATCCATCCATCCATCCATCCAATATTTATATAATTTATCTTTCCATCCATCCATCCATCCATCCATCCAATATTTAAATAATTTACCTTTCTTTCTTTCAATCCATTATCCATCCAATATTTATATAATTTACCTTTCTTCCATCCATCCAGTATTTATATAATTTACCTTTCTTTCCATCCATCCATCCATCCATCCATCCATCCATCCATCCATCCATCCATCCATCCATCCATCCATTCAATATTTATATCCTTTACTTTTCTTTCTTACCATCCATCAATCCATCCATCCATCCATCCAATATTTATATAATTTATCTTTCCATCCATCCATCCATCCATCCATCCATCCATCCATCCAATATTTAAATAATTTACCTTTCTTTCTTTCAATCCATTATCCATCCAATATTTATATAATTTACCTTTCTTCCATCCATCCAGTATTTATATACTTTCAATATTTATATCCTTTACCTTTCTTTCCTACCATCCATCCATCCATCCATCCATCCATCCATCCATCCATCCATCCAATATTTATATAATTTACCTTTCTTTCTTTCCATCCATTATCCATCCAATATTTATATAATTTACCTTTCTTTCTTTCTTTCTTTCCTTCCTTCCTTTCTTCCTTCCTTCCTTCCTTCCTTCCTTCCTTCCTTTCTTCCTTTCTTCCTTTCTTCCTTCCTTCCATCCATCCATCCATCCATCCATACAGTATTTATATCATTTACTTTTCCTTCCATCCATCCAATATTTATATCATTTACCTTTCCATCCTTCCATCCGTTCATCCATTCATCCAATATTTTTATAATGTACCTTTCCATCCATATGTCCATCCATCCATTTTTCCATCTGTCCATCCATCCATCCAATAATTATATCATTTAGCTTTCCATTCATCTGTTCGTCCATTCATCCATCGATCCAATATTTTTATCGTTTACCTTTCCATTCATGTCAGTCCGTCCATCCATCCATCTTTCCATCCATCCTATTTTTATATCATTTACCTTTCCATCCATATGTCCATCCATCCATCCATCCATCCATCCATCCATCCAATATTTAAATTATTTACCTTTCCATATATCTGTCCATTTGTCTATCCATCCATCCGATATTTATGTAATTTACCCATCCATCTATCTGTCCATCCGTCCATCCATCCATTCATCCATCCATCCATCAATCCCATATTCATATCATTTAGCTTTCCATCCATCCATCCATCCATCCATCCAATATTTATCATCTACCTTTCCATCCATCCACCCATCCAATATTTATATCACCTTTCCGTCCGTCAAATAGTTCCATCCATCCGTCTGTACATTCATCTTTTACACACTCTGCTTTCAGCTCCTTTGTTTTAATAACTGATATATTCCAAGTTCAATCTAGTTCTTCAAATCTAATTGAATCTAATCTACTTTTGACCTCTGAAGGCTAACATTAACAGCTACAGTTCTTCTTAATGCAGTTGTAGTGCGAGTCATCTGTACATCATCAGATTCTCCACGGACAAGGCATGTCTAATATTCTCCACCATACAATCACGGCTTTCATTATAGCATAAATTTCACTGACGGCCTGTTGCAACATTTATTTTATGTAAGCAATCAACATTTTCACCTCCACTGCATTCTGTCCAGAATCTGCCATTTTTCTTTCAAACAATTACCAGTTGTGTACTTAGTCTGCATGTGTTTGCACACTTGGGTATTTGTGTTTCTTTGCATGAATGCCTCCAGTTATGACTATAGAATGAATATGAAAATAAAATGATAACTCATGATGATAATTGCTTTAGCTTTGTTTCTGCATGCATTTTGCTGTAGAATTACAGAGACAATCTAGACATATATCATTTACCTTTCCTTCCATCCGTCCATCCATCCATCCAATATATATATATATATATATATCATTTACCTTTCCATCCATCCATCCATCCAATATTTATCATTTAGCTATCCATCCATCCATCCATCCATCCATCCATCCATCCATCGATCCAATATTGATATCATTTATCTTTCCATCCATCCATCCATCCAATATAGATATCATTTATCTTTCCGTCCATCCATCCATCCATCCATCCATCCAATATTGATATTATTTATCTTTCCGTCCATCCATCCATCCATCCATCCATCCATCCATCCATCCAATATTGATATAATTTATCTTTCCGTCCATCCATCCATCCATCCATCCATCCGATATTGATATCATTTATCTTTCCGCCCATCCGTCAATCCATCCATCCCATATAGATATCATTTATCTTTCCGCCCCTCTGTCCATCCATCACATGTTGATATCATTTAGCTTTCCATCCATTCATCACATATTGATATCATTTAGCTTTCCATCCGTCTGTCCGTCCATCCATCATCCCATATTGATATCATTTAGCTTTCCATCCGTCTGTCCGTCCATCCATCATCCAATATTTATATCATTTAGCTTTCCATCCATCTGTCCGTCCATCCATCCATCCATCCAACATTTATATCATTTACCTTTCCATCAGCCTATCTGTCCATCCATCCATTTAATATTTATATAATTTAGTTTTCCGTCCGTCTGTCAGTCCATCCATCATCCAATATTTATATCATTTAGCTTTCCATCCATCTGTCCGTCCATCCATCCATCCATCCATCCATCCATCCAACATTTATATCATTTACCTTTCCATCAGTCTATCTGTCCATCCATCCATTTAATATTTATATAATTTAGTTTTCCGTCCGTCCGTTCGTCCATCCATCCATCCAATATTGTTATCATTTAGCTTTCCATCCGTCTATCCATCCATTTATTAAACTAAAATGTTATTTATTATATTGGTAATGCATCAAGGCGTGTGATAATTCCATATTCTAAATGAAAATGTTGTTTTATGTAGAACATAACTCATTTGGCTGCAGTTTGTTTGCTGTAGGACAGTAAAGTCTCTTTGGGGCTGTGTGTGTTTCTTTATGCAGCGCTGTGATAAGGTTTGACTGTGTGTGCGTGTGCACGTGCGCGTGCACTGTTTTTTTAATAACCAAAGATTAAGTTAAAGCTTTTATAGCAAACTGAAATGCGAATCACTTCTGTAAGGAAAGGATTCTTAAGATTTAGAACAGTTGTGATTGCTATTTTGATTTTTGTTCAGTGTATAACTCTTTTTAACTGATCTAACAAGTGTTATAATTACTAATTAAACTTTCAGTGATTTAAAATGTAATTGATCATTAAACAAAGGCCCACATTTACCTATTTATAACAACGTTTTACTATTTAAATTGCTATTGAATGCCCTTTTTAAAAAGTGATTCTTTATTGATAAGTTCGCTAATTTGTTTTATTGCAATATTCAATTTTAAATTATCTTATATATAAAAATCTTTGTGGATTTATTTACATTTTTGAGTGTGTGTGTGTGTGTGTGTGTGTGTGTGTGTGTGTGTGTGTGTGTGTGTGTGTGTATGCACTCACAGTCCACTTTATTAGGTACACCAGTCCAACTGCTCGTTAGCACTCATTTCTAATCAGCCAATCACATGGCAGCATCTCAGTGCATTTAGGCATGTAGACATGGTCAAGACGATCTGCTGCAGCTCAAACCGAGCATCAGATTAAGGAAGAAAGGGGATTTAAGTGACTTAACATGGCATGGTTGTTGGTGCCAGACGGGCTGGTAGTATTTCAGAAACTGCTACTGGGATTTTCACGCACAACCATCTCTAGGGTTTACAGAGAATGGTCCGAAAAAGAGAAAATATCCAGTGAGCGGCAGTTCTGTGGGTGCAGATGCCTTGTTGATGCCAGAGGTCAGAGGAGAATGGCCAGACTGGTTCAAGCTGATAGAAAAGCAACAGTAACTCAAATAACCACTCATTACAGAGCATGTCTGAATGCACAACATGTCCAGCCTTGTGGGGATGGGCTACAGCAGCAGAAGACCACACCAGGTGCCACTACTACAGGAAACTGAGGCTACAGTTCACACAGCTTCACCAAAATTGCACAATAGAAGATTGGAAAAACGTTGCCTGGTCTGGTCTAGTGTTGATTTCTGCTGCCACATTCGGATGGTAGGGTCAGAATTTGGCATCAACAACATGAAAGCATGGATTCATCCTGCCTTGCATCAATGGTTCAGGCTGGTGGTTGTGCTGTAATGGTGTGGGGGATTTTTTCACTTTGGACCCATTAGTACAAACTGAGCATCCTATCAACGCCACAGCACAGTATTGTTGCTGACAATGTCCATCTCTTTATGATCACACCAGATCTCAATCCAATGGAGCACCTTTGGGATGTAGATATTTCCAGTACCTTGTTGAATCTGTGCCACAATAGCTTAAGGCAGTTCTGAAGGCAAAAGGGGGTCCAACCCGGTACTTGTAAGGTGTACCTAATAAAGTGGCCAGTGAGTGTATATACCTTTTTTTTTATGTAAGGATAAAAAACGCTGAAGACCAAAATCCTTTCGGAATTGGGACAATGAGTGCTGGACAATGCCATTACCATAGGGACAGTGTGAGATGGCTGTAAGAGGGCCTTTTCCCTATTCTTCTTCTTCTTTTTCTTCATCACATTCATCTTCATCTTCTTCATCTTTAGAATGAAATCTATGGTCAAACTTTTGTTACGTGTGTGTGTGTGTGTGTGTGCGTGTGCGTGTGTTTGTTCTTTATGTCTTTGTTTGTTTTATGTGTGTTCAGCACATGTGGTTTGGGGTCAGTATTATGTAACCTTATGGCATATTATAGCTCAGCTATTAACCCCAGATTAACCTCAGACAGCAGAGGTCATTGAGCACACTGAGACTGAAAGCAGGACTAATGTCACACATCCACAGATTTCAGCTTTATGAAACAGATATACTCTCTTCTCTTTCTTTCATTTTCTAAAATACTCATTTATAAACTTTTCCCCACCAAATATCTTCACAGTCTGAGATGTTTACCTTAAACGGAGACAACAAGTAGAAACAAAATGACTGACAAAACAGACTGTATACCTTTTTTCATTTATTCACTTTCTTTTCAGCTTAGTCTCTTTATTAATCAGGGGTCGCCACAGCGGAATGAACCGCCAACTTATCCAGCATATGTTTTAAGCAGCGGATGCCTCTCCAGCTGCAACCCATCACTGGGAAACACCCATACACACTCATACACTATGGCCAATTTAGTTTAGTCAATTCACCTAGAGTGCATGTGTTTTGACTGTATTGGACACCAGAGCACCCGGAGGAAACCCACGCCAACATGCAAACTTGTTGGTTTGAGGTGAATAACCAAAAGGTGAATTTGAGGTGAATTTTAAAGCACATGTGGGAGAATAAAAGAGGAGTTAATGATCCTTTTTGGGTCAACTATCCCTTTAATGCAACCAAATTGACCACTGCGAAGGCCTCCGCTGTAACTATAACTCAAACACCGTGTTTGTATGACCTTCACTAAACACGTTTGATTCCACCGAGACTTTGAGAGAGTGCAGCGGGATATATTTATCCAGGAGTTTTAGCGCGCGGCTCCAGACGAGTTGGAGCAGGATTTGTTTTATTGAGGCCCGATGATGGAATTTGAGGGCAGGGAGGAGGCGGTAAAGCAGCCATGAAATTGGTGGACGGATCAGATGTGAATCAGAGCGCAGGAGCGAGAGGAATAGAGAGGTATGGAGAGGAGAGAGACCCTGCTGGCTGAAGGTTGAGCAGGATTAGAGGACTTCTGGGCTCTGGAGAGTCAGTCGAGAGCCAATTTTATTCTCTGGTAACTCGATCGAAGAGAAAGTCACTGGAGCTCTTTGTGTTTGGGGAGGGAGAGGGAAACACTACAATTCACATGTTCATTTGAGGGAGCCACAGAGAAATATATAGTGAAAGACAGCTCAAAATTATATCTGTAGAAATAATACATATTTTTGGTAACACTTTATAATAACTACACACTGAATCATTTACTAAGCATTAGCATCTAGTGAATTCATTATTTGTTAAGCATTAACTCTACATTAATAAGCGTTAGTAAGCAGTTTATAACTGCAGCTACAAATGCTGTATTTTTGACAACCACATTTATAATTCATTCAATCATTTTCTTTTCAGCTTAGTCCCTTTATTAATCTGGGGTCGCCACAGCGGAATGAACCGCCAACTCATCCAGCATTTGTTTTATGCAGCGGATGCCCTCCCAGCTGCAACCCATCACTGGGAAATACATACACACTCATTCAAACACACATACACTACGGACAATTTAGGCTACCCAATTAACCTGTACCACATGTCTTTGGACTGTGGGGGAAACCAGAGCACCCGGAGGAAACCCAGGCGAACGCAGGGAGAACATGCATACTCCACACAGGAACGCCAACTGACCCAGCCGAGGCTCGAACCAGTGACCTACTTGCTGTGAGGCGACAGCACTACCTACTGTGCCACTGCGTTGCCCCACTTTTATAATGTGCTTAATAATTGTATTTTCATACTTTGTTATTTTTTCACTAAATGAAGTATTGCATTATTTACAAATGATTTGTATTTAAGAGTTGTTCAGGGTGTTTAAGATAATTCAGAATGAGTTAAGAAATGAATAATAAACTATAGAAATTAATGTTTATATATCTTATTATTCAGGCATATATTAATAGTTACTATGTATGTTAATAAATGCTTTATTAACTCAACTTCATGCTGTTTTGTGACCTAAAGTGAGGACTATTTAAGCTCAAAAAACCCCTATTAAATAGCAATTAAAGGCTTGGTTTCAAATGTACAATAACCTTTGCAATCTTATCTTTAAAAAAGTAAAATGACTGTAAAGTTTAAACATTGCTGAATAACAGGAGTGTCAAAATACAACATAAAACTGGATAAAACAACAACAATGTAATAATTTAACATTGTAATAAGATGCAATGTTTAAACTGTACAGTAATTTTATTTTAGATAAGGTTGAAAATATAATTTTTATTTTATTTTATACAGTTTATATGTGTATCTTCAAATGAATAGAAATTAATAATGTCGTTTATTTTTCCTGTTTAGAATTTAACGGAGCCTTTATTTGTCATTTATAAGAGGTTTATAAAGCATAAATAGTCCTCACTTTAGATTAGGTCAAAAAACTGGATGAAGTTGAGTTAATAAAGCATTTATTAACATATAAATTAACTATTAGTATATGCCTGAATAATAAGATATATAATTATTAATGTTAACTTTAATAGCTTATTAATTATTTATAATTAATAATTTATTAATTATTTATTAATTATAACTCATTCTGAATGCTCTTAAAAAAAAACAACCAACTCTGATTAAATAACTGGTTTGTAAATGATGCAATACTTAATTTAGTAATGAAAAATAAATCATTAACAAAGTGTGAGTACAATTATTAAGCACATTATAAATGTGGTTATAAGTCAAGAATAGAGCACTTGTAGCTGCAGTTATAAACTGCTTACGCTTATTAATGTAGAGTTAATGCTTAACAGATAAGGAATTCACTATTTGTTAATGCTTAATAAATGGTTAATAGTGTGTAGTTATTATGAAGTGTTACCTTTGATTTACTACATTTTTTAAGGTAAGTGGTTGGAAATAATCTATATGGGCCGAATTTAAACAAACAAGTTTACAGTGCTCAGCATATATGTACACCCCATTTTGAAAATGAATATATTTGTATCCAATTCTCAGTGAGTATGGGTAATATATATTGGTGCAGTTGAACAAAACTGATTTATTAAACAGATATATTTATTAAAATAATATTTTACTCATAGAACATCTTTAGGAATGGAAAGATAATGTTCAATCGATGCAAATCCATCGATGTGCAGCTCTACAAGTCTTGAACCATGCAAGCCAGTGGCAAGGAAGAATCTTCACCAATTGACGAAAGTGAAGGATTAAAAAACCTTGAGGGAAAACAGGCTCAGTTGGACGTGACCATTTCTCCTATGGCCAAACTTCTTGTACAGAGCTGCAGTCTAGGCGCTGGAGAAACCTGGACGTCCATTGTGGAGAAACTGCAGGTGGGAGAGGTCACCAGCTGGTGTACAGGCTGGCCCTTCAGGATCAATGCGAAGACTCGTCTGTCACTGGGTTCTTACAGGAATCAGTCTCATGCGCTCCTCTCCTCCATGACCACCACAGCAGCTGCTCAGGATACGGCCTGGTCCAGGATTAAACCTCTGTAATACTGTTTCCCAGTGATGTGTTGCAGCTGGATGGGCATCCGCTGCGTAAAACATATGCTGGATACGTTGGCGGTTCATTCCACTGTGACGACCCCAGATTATTAAAGGGACTAAGCCGAAAAGAAAATGAACGAATGAATAACAAGGAATAGAATCAAATCAAATCGAGCCGGGAAACAAATCAAATTGAATCTAAATCGAACCAGCAACCTTTGGGTTACACGTCCAACTCACTGACCACTAGGCCACAACTGCCGCTGTGTCAAGTCCCAAAATTAGCCATTACAGATCATTACTCTGCTTCAAAGTTGTGCCCACCTAGCATTAGCATTAGCACAGATGTGTATTTTTGATCTGGGTGACAGAAGAAAGTTGAGGTTTGTGTGAGAAACGTCTTCGTTCTTGTCCTCATCATCAGTGCACATCAGACAGTTGGATATTGTTCTGGAGATGTTACTGTTTCCATGGCAGCTGCATGCTAGCAAAATGGCTGGAGTTTATCACTGCTGTCTCTCACCATCACTAATGCTTCAGGATTCTTTATTAATTCATTAAATGTAACCATTGATGTATTCACTGTCCATTTGAAAAGAATAATTGTTTTATTAAACAGCCAAAACCAAATATTTAAGCAACATGTTGGCTCAGGGGTTAACACTGTCCCCTCACAGCAAGAAGGTCGCTGCTTTGAGTCCCGGCTGGGTCAGTTTTTTCTGTGTGGAGTGTGCATGTTCTCCCTGTGTTGGTGTGGGTTTCCTCCGGGTGCTCTGGTTTCCCCCACAGTCCAAACACATGCACTATAGGTGAATTGAGTAAATTAAATTGGCTGTAGTGTATGACTGTGAATGAGTGTGTATGGATGTTTCCCAGTACTGGGTTGCAGCTGGAAGGGCGTCTGCTGTGTAAAACATATGCTGCATAAGTTGGCGGTTCATTCCGCTGTGGTGACCCCTGATGAATAAAAGTTTGTCATTTTGTATGTGTTCAGCAACTTGTAATTAAAAAAAAAAAATTCTTGTTTTCTGAATTATTTGTGGCAACACAGTGGCGCAGTAGGTAGTGCTGTCGCCCCAAAGCAAGAAGGTAGCTGGTTCGAGCCTCAGCTAGGTCAGTTGGCGTTTCTGTGTGGAGTTTGCATGTTCTCCCTGCGTTTGTGTGGGTTTCCTGCAGGTGCTCTGGCTTCCCCCACAGTCCAAAGACATGTGGTACAGGTGAATTGGGAAGGCTAAATTGTCCGTGTGTGTGAATAAGTGTGTATGGATGTTTCCCAGAGATGGGTTGCAGCTGGAAGGGCATCTGCTGTGTAAAACGTGCTGGTTCATTCCGCTGTGGTGACCCCAGATTGTTGGAGGGACTGGGCCGAAAAGAAAATGAATGAATGAATGCATTATTTGCTGCAGGTTAAATGTTTTACAAATGTTCAAAGCGTGATGGATGGATGGATGGATGGATAGATGGATGGAAAAAGAATGGATGGATGGATAGCATCAAAGTAACTACTTTTGTTAGTATCTTTTGTGTAGTGATCTAGTGTGTGTGTGTGTGTGTGTGTGTGTGTGTGTGTGTGTGTGTGTGTGTGTGTGTGTGTGTGTGTGTGTGTGTGTGTGTGTGTGTGTGTGTGTGTGTGTGTGTGTGTGTGTGAAGTAGTCAGCCTGCAGTGTGACTTTGTGCTCTACTTGGATAGATAGATAGATAGATAGATAGATAGATAGATAGATAGCATCAGAGTAACTACTTTCATTAGTATCTTTTGTGTAGTGATCTACTGTGCGTGTGTAAAGTAAGTCAGTCTGCGGTGTTACTTTGTGCTCAACAGATAGATAGATGGATGGATGGATAGTTGGATAGATAGATGGATGGATGGATAGTTGGATAGATAGATGGATGGATGGATAGCGTCAAAGTAACTACTTTTGTTAGTATCTTTTGTGTAGTGACCTAGTGTGTGTGTCAGTGTGAAGTGGTCAGTGACTTTGTGCTTTGCTGATTGTAGATTGGCCCTCATCTGAATTCGACTCTTGTCAAGCGTTAAAGTAGGAGAGAGAATTGACTGTCAGTCTTTAATTGATAAACTCAGCCTTTCTCCTGCATGAGCGCCAGCAGCTGCCAATCAATAATCATTGTGCCGCTCTGCAGATGAGGGATGTTTAGATACATCTGAGTGTGTGTGAGTGTGTGTGTGCAGATTAACGCTGGTATGGACACACTGCTGCCTCAGTCGACATGAGGAGAATTCCTAAGACTGAAGGGCAAATATGTGTTTATGTATGAAGGACAAGTGTGTGTGTGTGTGTGTGTGTGTGTGTGTGTGTGTAATGTGCAGTGTCCATTAAACATAGCATTTTTATTTTATAACAGTATTTCAATTTTTACACCACACACACCATCCACCCATCCACCCATCCATCCATCCATCCATCCATCAAACCATCCATTGTTTTATAGTTCTGTCATTCTGTCATTCCATCAAACCATCCATCATTCTATAGTTCTGTCTTTCCATCCATCCATCTGTCGTTCCATCCATCCATCATTCTGTCATTCCATCCATCCATCGTTTTGTCGTTTCATCCATCCATCCATCCATCCATCAAACCATCCATCATTCTATAGTTCTGTCTTTCCATCCATCTGTCGTTCCATCCATCCATCATTTTGTCGTTCCATCCATCCATTGTTCTCTTATTCCATCCATACATCCATCATTCTGTTGTTCCATCCATCCATCGTTCTGTTGTTCCATCCATCCACCCATCCGTCCATCCATCCATCAAACCATCTATCATTCAATAGTTCTGTCTTTCCATCCATCTGTCGTTCCATCCATCATTCTGTCATTCCATCCATCCATCCATTGTTCTCTCATTCCATCCATACATCCATCATTCTGTTGTTCCATCCATCATCCATCCATCGTTCTGTCATTCCATCCACCCACCAATCCGTCCATCCATCCATCATTCTATAGTTCTGTCTTTCCATCCATCCATCTGTCGTTCCATCCATCCATCATTCTATCATTCCATCCATCCGTTGTTCTCTCATTCTATCCATACATCCATCATTCTGTTGTTCCATCCATCATACATCCATCGTTCTGTCGTCCCATCCTTCCATCCATCCATCCATCATGTCGTTCCATCCATCCATTCATCCATCGTTCAATTCCATTCAGTTCAATTCATCTTTATTTCTAAAGCGCTTTTACAAGTGTAGATTGTGTCAAAGTAGCTTCACATAGAAGATTATAGTGAATTGAAACAGTGTCAGTTCAGTTTTTAGAATGTAACTTCAGTTTAGATTAGTTCAGTTCAGTGTGTTTTAATATTCACTGCTGAGATTCCAAACACTGTTGATTAATCCATCGATGCACTGCTCTACAAGTCTTGAACTATGCAAGCCAGTGGTGACAGCGGCGAGGAAACAGCTTCACCAATTGGCGAAAGTAAAGGAGGAAAACCTAGAGAGAAACCAGGCTCAGTTGGGCACGACCATTTCTCCTCTGGCCAAACTTCTTATGCAGAGCTGCAGTCTAGGCGCCGGAGGCTGGAGAACTCTGGACATCAGCGAAGACTCGTCTGTCCCTGGAGACTCACAGGAATCAGACGCATAATCTCTACTCCTCCATGACCACCACAGCAGCTGCTACGGCCTGGTCCGGGGTTGTGGAAACTTTGGAATCATCTCTTCGTAGGTCTTGGATCGCTTCAGTGGCACTGCGTAATCTCTGGGGGCCTCAGGATGAGTATCCCCAGGTGGAAATACAAAATAAAGAGAATAATAAGCATAGCTGCTGTTCATAGTGTATATAAACGAGATGTGTGGAGCACATTCATGTATCATACCGTTATGTGATGCATTGAGTGTATGCTTTATAAAAATAGGTCTTTAATCTAGTTTTGAACTGAAAGTGTGTGTCTGAGCCTCGGACGTTATCAGGAAGGCTATTCCAGAGTTTAGGAGACATAAATGTGAAGGCTCGACCTCCTTTACTCGACTTTGCTATTCTAGGTACTACCAGAAGCCCTGAGTTTTGAGATCTTAAAAAGCGGCTTGGATTGTAGCGAGACAGGAGGTTGGATAGATAAACAGGAGCTAGATTATTTAGCGCTTTAAAGGTAAGAAGTAATATTTTAAAATCAATACAGAACTTAACAGGCAGCCAGTGTAAGGAGAATAAAATTGGGGTGATATGATCATATTTTCTAAACCTGGTAAGAACTCTGGCAGCTGCATTTTGTACTAGTTGAAGTTTGTTAATAGAGGATGCTGGGCAGCCAGCAAACCGAGCAATACAGTAATCCAGCCTAGAAGTCATAAAGGCATGAACTAGCTTTTCTGCATCTGAGATGGATAGCATACTTAGTAACTTAGTGATATTTCTCAGATGAAAGAAAGTGTTTATTGTGACATGGGATATATCATTTGCATTTGGGATATATCATATGCAGGTCGAGTTGTGGGATCTGCTGTGTACAGGATTTAGGCCCAATAAGTAATAATTCTGTTTTGTCTGAGTTTAAGAGAAGAAAATTGTTGGTCATTCAGTCTTTACCATCTTTAATACACAGTTTGCTTAGAGAGTTCAGATGTCTCATCAGGTTTAGTTTAAATATATAATTGAGTATCATCTGCATAGCAGTGAAAGCTGATCCCATGTCTTCTAATAATGTCTCCCAGGGGTAGCATGTATATTGTAAACAGTAAAGGGCCTAAAACTGATCCTTAAGGCACCCCATACTTTACTGGCCTGACTTGTGAAGGCTGTCTATTAATATTCACAAAATGGTATTAGTCAGCTAAGTATGACTTAAACCATTGTAGAGCCTGTCCCTGGACACCTGTAGAATTAAGCGGTCTATGAGGATATTGTGGTCGATAATGTCAAATGCAGCACTAAGGTCTAGTAAAACTAATAACGAGATGCACCATTGGTCAGCAGCTAAGAGTAAATTGTTGGTTATTTTCTGTTATTCCATCCATCTATCCATCGTTCTGTCATTCCATCCATCCATCCATCCATCCATCCATCCATCCATCATTCTGTCATTCCATCCATGCATCCATCCATCGTTCTGAAGTTCTATGCATCCATCCATCCATTGTTCTGTTGTTCCATCCATCTATCCATCGTTCTGTCATTCCATCCATTCATCCATCCATCCATCCATCCATCCATCATTCTGTCATTCCATCCATGCATCCATCCATAGTTCTGTTGTTCCATCTATTCGTTAATCTGTCCATCCGTTGATCTGTTGTTCCATCCGTCATTCCATTCTTCCATTCATCCATTGTTCTGTCCTTTCATCCATCCATCATTCTGTTCCATCCATCAATCCATAGTTCTGTCATTCCATCCATAGTTAAGTTGTTCTATCCATCCAACTGTTGATCTGTCGTTCCATCCCTCGTTCCATTCATTCTATCCATCCATCGTTCTATTAGTTGGTCATTCTATAGTTCTATTAGTCTGTCATTTTATAGTTCTATATTTTCGTTGTTCCATCTTTCCATCCTATAAAATAATTTAGCAGCAAATATAATTTTTGACTCCAGTGTTGAGTGTAATTTTGTTATCCTGCTTAAATGTGTAAATGTGCTGAGCAGAAGAGTTTATCTGCTGATATTCAGTGGTAATTTTTAGGAAATCTCAGCAGGAGCTCCACTTTCACCAGACAGCCCTCGTTCACTCGTGTGTGTGTGTGTGTGTGTGTGTGTGTGTGTGTGTGTGTGTGTGTGTCTGTGTCTCTCTCTCTCAGTCTCTGTATGTGTGTGTCAGCACACGTTTATGTGTGTGCACGTCTGTGTCTCTGTGTATCTGTGTGTCTCTCTCTGTGTGCATTTCTGTGTGTGTGAGTGAATTATTCCCACTCAAAGACTTGAGTATAATTGTCTGGAAGGCTTCTCTTATTTCTCAGTAGACGTTTATCTGTGGGATAATCAGAGGGAAGATGATTGAGAAACACACATTCATGCGTACTCTCAGGACTCAACAGAAACTCTGAAATTCTTAAGATGTTCTTAAAGATGGTGGCACAGTGGGTAACGATCTCGCCTCACAGCAAGAAGGTCACTGGTTCGAGCCTCGGCTGGGTCAGTTGGCATTTCTGTGTGGACTTTGCATGTTCTCCCCATGCTCCTGTGGGTTTCCTGCAGGTGCTCCGGTTTCTCTCACAAGTCCAAAGACATGCGCTTTAGGTGAATTGAGTGAGCTAAATTGTCCGTAGTGTATATATGTGAATGGAGGTGTATGGGTGTTTCCCAGAGATGGGTTGCAGCTGGAAGGGCATCCACTGCGTAAAACATATGCTGGATAAATTGGCAGCTCATTCTGCTGTGGGGACCACAGATTAATAAAGGAACTTGGTGTTCATTACACCACACTTCAGTGTTTTTAGCAACATGTATAGAAAATAAGTTGACAAAACTACCCTAGGATATGGTAATTTCCTGGCCTGTGCTACTTAAAACAACAGACCCAGAATTTTGTCCAAAACTAAAAGCCACTTGTGTTTGTGTGTGTTTGTATGTGTGTATTTTAGCGTTATAGGCCAGCTGTAAGTTTATCATCGCTGTCGAATGTGTGTTTGCGTGAGAGAGAGTTTTTGTTCTGGGAGTTGATGAACGCTGGTAATTGATGATGTGCTGCCAAATAAAACCGCCAGATTCCCAAAAGTAAAAAGAGATTTTGGAGCTGATAAACAGAGAGGGTTTCGAAGCACAGGTCTGTGCCCATCCAGAGCCCATTAGTGGAAATGATGGACGTTCGCCATAAAGTCCAGCCGCTTCACAGCTCTTCTAGTGTTTGAAGCTCACAAGGAGCTGCTAATGGCTTCACAAATAAACGAATAAATAAACAAATAAAACTCCGCCCTGCAGGAGAGAGAGAGTGTGTTGAGTCTGTGTGGCTGTTATAAGTTTGATAAGAAAAGTGTCTGATCTCACATACTGCAAATAATGAAGTTTAGAGTCAGTAAATTACACTCATGTCATTTCAAACTGGCATTTTAACAAGCAACAAGGTTGTTTAGTTCAAGTTTCAGAGTCATGAGCCTACAGCATGATTTCATTCATTTCCTTTTCAGCTTAGACTCTATTATTCAAGGGTCACCACAGCGGAATGAACCACCAATTATTCCAGCGCATGTTTTATGCAGCAGATTCTCTTCCAGCTGCAACCCATCACTGGGAAACACCCATACACATTCATTCACACACATACACTACGGAAAATTTAGCTTACCCAATGGACTTGAGGGGGAAACCAGAGCACCTGTAGGAAACCCACACCAACACAAGGAGAACTTGCAAACTCCACACAGAAATGCCAACTGACCCAGCTGAGGCTCAAACCAGCGACCTTCTTGCTGTGAGATGACAGTGCTAACCACTGAGCAACCGTGTTGCCACTAAAATTGCAGTGCAAATTCAAAACATATTGAAAACTAACTAAACTGTGAAGAACTCTGGCAAAATTATCTCAATGATGGTAAATTTAGGCTAAATTCATAATAATTTAATGTCATTTCCATTATTTAGAAATGGATGTTCACAATAATAAAATCTGTGATCATCAGTGTGTCTGCGTGCTGTGAGGGACAGAAGTGTATTTGAAACGTCAATGCGTTTTCATCTGTAATTATGCTGCAGATTCAGCTTTGATTACACAGATATCAGTTGTGTAAATTGTAGTTTTATGTGTGTGTTGTGCGAGGTCTCCAGCGTATGGTTGTTGGACACACAGATCACGGAGAGCACATGGTGTGTGTAATGTGACCAGTGCAGTGTGTGTTCGCATGTGTGCCGTCGAGTCCTGCGGGACGGAGAGGAGCATCTGCAGCACACACACACTGAGAGGAGAAATTATTACACTGAATCATGTCTCTTATTACTGCAGATGATTAAATGATTTCGATTTAAATGAAATTAAATTGCAGTAAAGTAAAAATAATATACCAGAGTGACAAATGTAATTTAATATTTATTAATTTACACACACACACACACACACACTCACTGGCCACTTTATTAGGGACAGCTTACTAGTACTGGGTTGGACCCCCTTTTGCCATCAGAACTGCCTTAATCCTTCGTGGCATAGATTCAACAAGGTACTGGAAAATTCCTCAGAGATTTTGGTCCATATTGTCATCACGCAGTTGCTACAGATTTGTCAGCTGCACATCCATGATGTGAATCTCCCTTTCCACCACATCCCAAAGGTGCTCTATTGGTTTGAGATATGGTGACTGTGGAGGCCATTTGAGTACAGTGAACTCATTGTCATGTTCAAGAAACCAGTCTAAGATGATTCACGCTTTATGACATGGCGTGTTATCCTACTGGAAGTAGCCATCAGAAGATGGGTACACTGTGGTCATAAAGAGATGGACATGGTCAGCAACAATACTCAGGTAGGCTGTGGCGTTGACACGATGCTCAATTGGTACTAATGGGCCCAAAGTGTGCCAAGAAAATATCCCCCATATCATTACACCACCACCAGCCTGAACCGTTGATACAAGGCAGGATGGATCCATGCTTTCATGTTGTTGATGCTAAATTCTGACCCAACCATCCGAATGTTGCAGCAGAAATCGATACTCATCAGACCAGGCAACATTTTTCCAATCTTCTATTTTTCAATTTTGGTGAGCCTGTGTGAATTGTAGCCTCAGTTTCCTGTTATTAGCTGACAGGAGTGGCACCCGGTGTGGTCTTCTGCTGCTGTAGCCCATCTGTAGAACTGCCTCTCACTGTATATTTTCTGTTTTTCGGACCATTCACTGTAAACCCTAGAGATGGTTGTGCGTGAAAATCCCAGTAGATCAGCAGTTTCTGAAATACTCAGGCCAGCCCGTCACTTAAATTACCTTTCTTCCTCATTCTGATGCTCGGTTTGAACTTCAGCAGATCGTCTTGACCATGTCAACATGCCTAAAATCAGTGAGTTGCTGAAATGTGTTTGGCTGATTAGAAATTTGCGTTAACGTGCAGTTGGACAGGTGTACCTAATTAAGTGGCCGGTGAGTGTGTATTTAATTGTTTTATAAAAGCACATTATGGTTTATTATGGTAAAATATATACACCAATAATTAATGTTATTATATATATATATATATATATATATATATATATATATATATATATATATATATATAATAATTATATTATTTGTCTTTAGAATTAAGTTTTTTAAAATTATTTTGCTAATAATTGTATCGATATTTAAATATATTTATATATATATTTTATATATATTAAATATTGTATGCATTTAAAACTTACACATTATATTGTATATTTATTTACTAATTTATCTGTTTTTAAGAGTGATTGACCAGAGTGTAAATGTTTCTATCATCAATCTATATCTCAAATAATACACATGCTCTTATTATTAAAATATTTCATTTACATATTTTTTATATGCTATTTATAAAAATTTATTTATTTATTTATTTATTTATTAAAATAGCAATTCACTCACTTTCATTCAGACATTTTCTCTGATTTAACAGAGGGCAGTAGCACAGAATGAACCACCAAATAAAATATTAGTAATAATTATATACAATAATTATGTAATATACTCAAGTTTGACACGGTGGCTCAGTGGCTAGCACTGTCACTGGTTGGAGGTCACTGGTTTGAGTCCCGACTGGGTCTGTTGGCATTTCTGTGTGGAGTTTGCATGTTCTCCTCACGTTGGCGTGGGTTTTCTCTGGGTGCTCCGGTTTCCCCCACAGTCCAAAGATATGCACTATAGGTGACTTGAATAAACTAAATTGGCCATTGTGTGTGTGTGTGTGTTTGTGTGTGTATGGATGATTCCAAGTACTGGGTTGTGGCTGGAAGGACATCCACTGTATAAAACATATGCTGGATAAGTTGGAGGTTCATCCCGCTGTGGCGCTCCTGATGAATACAAGGACTAAGCCAAAGGAAAATGAATGAATGACACAAGTTTGATTCATATAATTTATATATGTGTTGTATTTATTATAAACATAAAACATAACCACTTAATGGAAAAAATATATAATATATAATAAATCTGCATGTGTGTACATCTTAAAATCTTACATTGAAACAATTATTAAAATCTTGTGAAGCAATATTGAATTACCACTAAGAAGTAGAGTAGAGTGTTTACCGTTGCAAATTAATATCAAATCTGATCAGACTTTAAAGTGTGTATTTTATAAACTGTTTGGCTTATTTGACATGATGATCCCTTGATAAATGACTTTTCAGGCATGCTCTGGCGCTTAGTACCATGAACTCATTAGTAAACTCATAATTAAAACAGATTACACATGCATATAGATAAACTCATCATCACAGGCCTTCAGACACTTCCTCGTCCTGCTGTTTTTCTGACACACATTTACCTCTCCCACTGCTTTACCTCATAAACCTTCATGTCTTTTTATTCCAGGAATCAGAGTTTGTTTTCCTTGATGAAATGGTGTCTTTCAGTTAAATTCGGTTCAGTTGCATTCATTTAGCCTTTTTACAGTAACTAAACAACGCAGAGACTTCAATATTTGCATCCATTTCCATGACAGTCTCACCCAATCAGGTTTGAGAGTCTGTTTCATCATAAAGTGTTGCCTGCGTGTGGCAGATTTAGGCCTTATCTTTTAATACCCTCATTAGGACCTTATCAATAGTTTAATGCTAATTAAGACGCCGTTTAAAGTGACAGTTTAATGAGAAACTGAATACAGTGTTCACTTCAGACCACATATAGGAGCATTCACATTATTACGATTAACACACATCTGCTTTAATAAATTCACAGGACAGTCAGGCCTCTAACGCACACACTTTACACTTTATGCACATGTGGACATTCATACAGTCATCCATAATAAAAGTCCTTGATAAATAAGTACTTGCTGCTTTTTCTCCAGCGTTTATTTATTTTTTTCTCTGTAAAATCTACATTTTTAACCTAAATTTGATGACTCTCAGAATATGTTCTGATAAGAATATATGCTTGTATTATATATAAAAATAGAGAATAAACTCTCCACTTTTAATCAAAAAGCATTTTATTCAATCGTTATTGATTCATTTTTATCACTGCTTGTTGTAAATGTTAAATTATAATATGCCAAAAAAAACAACTATATATATATATATATATATATATATATATATATATATATATATATATATATATATATATACACTGTAAAAGCCAACAGTCAACTTTATCAAATGAAATGAGTGTAGTTAACTCAAAATTGACAGACAGTTGATTCTACTCATTTGAAAAGAGTTTTGAACTCGGTGTTGAAGGTAGTTAAATACCTCATTATTTCAACTTAAATGGAGTAAGTTCACAGTACTCATATAGACTAAACTCAAATGGTTTATAGTAATTGGTTTCCTCAAACGGTTTGAGTTGCCTTGGGTTTTACAGTACTCAGTTGGTTTGAGTTCTATTCATTTATTGGGTTTAACTATGCTCAAATAGCTTCATTTACTTAAATGGATTAGGTTCACAGTACTCCTTAGGATTAATTTTTGAACTTTGTTGCAATCAGTTTGCTCAAATGGTTTGAGTTACCTTAACTTTTTGGGTTTTACAGTGTATATATGAGCAATATCACATGAGTAGCAGTGCAATATGGCTGTGTATCGGCACTGGCGGGAGGAGTGCGTTGGCTTGAGGCCACATTGCCTTAGTGCCACAGCAGTGCTGATATACAGATCGCAATGCTACGAGTGTAATATTACATTTATGCTACCGTTTGACACCATAATCATGTGTATAAAAAACCAAATCAAACACAGAGCGTGTAAAAATTATTTTGATGGAGGAACTACTTTTTTCCGCCATTCACTTCTGCCGCTGACTTCAGAACAACAGAAACCGTTGCTAATTCACTTTAGAGCTAGTATTTCAATGATTCTCATAAAATCTAAAGTGTTGACAAAACGGGTGATTTTGCTCAAATTTTAAGATTAGAGGCTACGAATATGAGGCTAAACGGCATGGAATGCCATTAGTCTACAGAGATTTGCCAGTATTTCTCTGTTGCAATCTCAAGATCACAATAATTAACCCTAAAAAAGCCAAAGTGGAGCAAACATTACCAGATTACAATTGTATAAATACAGCACTACAAAATACAAAAGAGAGAGATCGACTTCGAGTGTCACTTACCTGCTTTATAATGATTTGGGCAAAGTAAAGCTACGGTCACACTGTGCTTTGTGTGTGCGAAATTCTGTCGTGCGGCGCTGCGAAAAGGGGCGGGATTAAACAAGATGATTAGACATTAAAAAAGCGAGCGATTGCTCCATATTTTAAATTTCTGTCCAGAGAGCTGTGTCCAATCATAAACAAGTGATTCTCTCGAAATTAGTTTATAAATAAACCCTACAAAGTGAAAGTTGCCTAAAATAAAATACAGAATAAATATGAAGACTTAGAAATGCCCTTGAGTACAGTAGTGAAGTAAAAACACGCGCTGTCCACCGCTGCACTGATACAAACAGTCTTGCAGATCTACAGTGTGTGTCAATGTGTGATTTTCATTGTGACCCACTCATTGACCTGAACACCGGCCGGCCCTCAGTGCTCAATAATCCTCAATTAAACCAGCGTGTGTCTTCCAGATCCTCCACAGTAAATGTCCACCAACTGTTTATAAATGCCTCTTATCAGTGCTTCTGTTCACTGACTAGCATTAATCAAACCAGAACCTCCGGTCAGCCTGAACCTCCCTAACAAATCCACATTTTGCTTGACTGTTTTATAAACTGAAACTAACAACAGTACAGTTAGTTAAGGTTAATGAATTTACTAACCAGTGTTGGGCACGTTCCTTTAAAAGACTAGTTATAGTTACTAGTTACTTCTTACAAATAGAACTGAGTTAGTAACTGAGTTACATCATTATGAAAGTAACTTAACCAGGGAAAGTAACTATTGAATCTAACGTGTCAAATGACTATAAAATAAATATCAAGCATTGTACACTAATCTTTTTAATGTTGTTGTGGGACAATGTGAAAGACAACGGCAGCATGTGCTCAACTGTATATCTAGATATTATTTAGTTTAATTCTGTCAGAGTAATAAGCATACCTGGCAACATACGGATCATAAAATCCGGGAGATTTTATCCGGGGGTGCATGCGAACTGAAGGGCGGCGGTGAAGGTTTGCGCAAACTGGGGAGCAGGAGAGAGGGGAGGGGAGGGGGGGGGGGGGGGGGGGGGGGTTGGAATTCCAGGAGTTTTCTGGGAGACAGAACAATATGGGAGATTGGTCTGAAATACGGGAAACTCCCGGGAAAAAAGGGAGTGTTGGCAGGTATGGTAATAAGTGTTTGCGGTGGAGAAAAAAATGAAGTTTTAATTGCTTTGACGTCATGGCCTCGTCTCCTCCTTTGGTATTAGAGCTCACTTTAGCACCTGCATAGCAACTAATTTTGTGATTGGTTGAGGTGCTTAATTAAATTAGAATTACTTGTCACCGACGCAGAGAGACTCTTTTTTTTTTTTTTTTCCTGGGCATAAGTTGCACGATACATAAACATTCTTGCTTTTCGTATCAATGAAAGAAAAGTAGTGCTTATAGTTCCAGTTTGCAAACATTACCTTTGAACTTGTTGGATTTGCCATAGTGACTCCTAATCCTGCCATCTGACTTCTGGTCGTTGGTGTGTGCGATTGAACACCCACCCACCACTTTGCCTCTGATTGGCAAACGATGGAAATGTACTCTATCTAAGCCAATCATCATGTTCACAGTTACACCACGTTCACAGACACCCCAATCATCATCAACGGTTGGTTATGTGTCCCGCCCCAGCCCTGAACACATACACGCGCGCACACACACACCACAGAAAGAGAGGTCACATGGCTGAGAGAGATGCTGTTCACATGAAAACCGCTTCAGTGTTCTCAATTATAGTAACGCACATTTTATTTTCAGTAACTGTAATGTGTTGTAACGGGTGAAACAGTAATTTAATTGATTACTCGTTACTGAAAAAAATAATGCTGTTTATTTATAGCGTCGTTATTCCCATCACTGTTACTAACTAACATGAACAAACCCTGAACAACTTATTACATTATTTATTGCTCTTTGTATTGTTTATGAAAGTGCAGTTGTTGATTGTTAGTTCGTGTTAATCACAATGCATTAACTAACATTAACTAGAAAACCTTTAGATTTTAATGCATTAGCAAATTTCCTATTAGTTTCGGAAGTTTGTGTTGCTGGTTTGACAAATATTGGACAAATTACAAACTTTAAACCCTCAAACCTTCCAATAAAGCACAGTGTGATAATCTTTTTATTACAAAGGTTTCTTGTTTTGGTGATTATAACCAATGAAATTACTTAATTAAAGGGACTTTTTGTTATAACCAGGCCCTTACAGAATCTGCACCCACAGAAATCCTCAGATTTCGTTGAGTCTTTTTATTTACTTGAGTACATTTATATTTATTCAGTTTTTGTATTAATTTCAGTAATATTAATGACTAATATGAACGTGTTTTTTTATTTATTTACAGTAGTTTTTTTAATAATATTTAATAGTTTATTGTATTTATAATACAATAAGTAATATTTTCTGTCTTTTAGTATATATTATATGATACACTTGCTTTGTTTACCAAATAAGAGGATCTAATTGGCTTTGCTTTGTAAACATTAAATAAAAGTTAAAAAACTAGTATTTTTTTAATTTAATATATTAAGTTTTAGTTATGATACTCACAAAATAATTCTGCATAAATCCTCTGATTTTTAAAATTTTTTTTTTTTACAAAAATCTCAGCAGAAATGGCAAAAAATGTTTAGTTATAACACAATGCACACAACAATGCTTTATTTAGCTTAATAATATTAAGAAATTGCACCATATAAATGTTTTACATGTATTTTTGCATACATTACTTTTTATATATTCATTCATTTTCATTCGGCGTAGTCCCTTTATTCAGCAGAGGTCAATACAGTGGAATGAACTGCCAACTTATCCAGCATATGTTTTGCACAGCAGATGCACTTCCAGCTGCAACCAAATACTTGGAAACATCTATACACTCTCGCATTCACACACATACACTACAGCCAATTTGGTTTACTCAATTCACCTATAGCGCATGTGTTTGGACTGTGGGAGAAACCGGAGAATCCGGAGGAAACCCACGCCAACCGGGGTGAACATGCAAACAGAAATGCCAACTGACCAGCTGAGGCTTGAACCAGCAACCTTCTTGCTGTGAGGTAATAGTGCTACCCACTATGCCACTGCACCGCCACATTAGTTTTTATATATAGTATGTTTAATAAAAAAAAACATAAAGGGAATATATTTGCTGATGTATAAAAATATATTTTAATGTACAAAAACTGTACAGAGATTTTCATTTTATTTATTTTTTTTGGGCCGAAGACATGCAATTTATATGTACTTTTTAAAAACATATATGAAAATACATATTTAATAATTTTTATAAAATTATATATAATTTAAATGTATATAAAATATACAACTTCCGTTTAATAATTCACTTATTTTGACTAAAATATAATTTTTAATATGAATGTTTTATATAACCAACCGTCAGTGTTTTTCCTCTGTATATGTTGGCTCTGTTTCTTTCCTGCCTCTTTTCATTTACTTTTACTTTTGCTTTTCCCCATTAATCAGTTTTTCTTCCTGCCTTACACACACACACACACACACACACACACACACACACACACACGCACACACACACACACACGGAGAGAGACCTCTCTGCTGAGGCATGCATGAAAGAGGATTTCCTGAAGACCAAATAGGGCCATTACCCAGGGGTCATTAGGCCTCAAGTAGAGCATGTCAGCGCTGTAACTCTATTTGTGTGTGCGTGTGCGTGTGTGTGTGTGCGTGTGTGGTGTGTGTGTGTGCATGTTCATAGCGCACATTTGCATGAACTTATGCACATGAAGGAGAGATGTGTGTTGCACGCATGTGACTTCAATAACGGCAACACATTCAATAATTCATTCATTCATTCATTCATTTTCTTTTCAGCTTAGTCCCTTTCTCAATCAGGGGTCGCCACAGCAGATTGAACTGTCAACTTATTCAGCATATGTTTTACACAGCGGATGCCCTTCCAGCTGCAACCCATCACTGGGAAACATCCATACACACTCATTCACACTCATCCATACACACTCATTCACTACAGACATTTTAGCTTACCCAATTCACCTATACCACATGTGTTTGGACTTGTGGGGGAAACCGGAGCACCCGGAGGAAACCCATGCCAACATGGGGAGAACATGCAAACTCCACACAGAAATGCCAACTGACCCAGCCGAGTCAAGTGGTCTGAAGTGGTTGCAAACCTTTGAGTTTAATTTTATTCTGTAGAATTCAAAGAAGATATTTTTTTTTCGAGCCAGGACTCGAACCAGCGACCTTCTTGCTGTGAGGCGATTGTGCTATCCACTGTGCCACCTTGCTGCCTAGCATTACAAAACACAGATAATATTTTTTTAAATTCATTATATTTATGAATGATTCAAATAAAAGTTGTTTTTATCAGGAGAGATGATTAAGGGTGTGTTAAACGTGTAAACTCTGGTATGATTGGTCTATTTGTGCAGTTCATTTAAATAAATTTGACATTTGAAATTGAAACTTTGGTTCAGATCAAGACTGCTGAAAAATAGGTCTCGGTCCACACAGAAATGCCAACTGACCCAGCCGGGATTATAACAAGTGACCTTTTTGCTGTGAGGCGAAAGTGCTACCCACTGCGCCACCACACCGCCCTGTGTATAACATACTCTACCAAAAATTAAACAACGCGCCTTTTTAAATGAATGAAACACTTTATTTTTCTATTATTGTTCACAGAGATAATAAGCTACAAATGGTCTGGTGTTAATGCTGCCATCTGATATTAATCAGATCTTTTAATTGAGCTCAACATAAAATAAAACGAAACAAACGTCACTGTGCATTTGTGCTTGTATGTAACACATGCACCCTCTCATTTATTTATTTTCATTTTTTTTGAGGTGTAAAATTTACACACAGTTGAAGTTACAATTACAATTATTTGCTCTTCTGTGATTATTTTTATTATTTTTTTAAACTTTCTCAAATAATGTTTAACAGAGCAAGAAAATTTTCACAGTATTTCCTATAATATTTTTTTCTTCTGGAGAAAGTCTTTTTTATTTTATTTTGGCTAGAATAAAAGCAGTTTTTAATAAAAACAAAACAAACCATTTTAAGGTTGATATTATTAGCCCTCTTTAAGCCATATTTTTTCCATCTGTGTACAGAACAAACCACTGTTATGGCTTGCCTAATTACCCTAATTAATCAGTTAAGCCTTTAAGTTGCACTTTAAGCTGAATACTAATATCTTGAAAATTATCTAAAAAAAATATCTAAAAATATGATTTACTGTCATCACGGTAAAGATAAAAGAAATCAGTTATTAGAAATGAGTTATTAAAACTATTAGGTTTAGAAATGTGTTGAAAATTATGTTCTTTCCGTTAAACAGAAATTAAGAAAAAAATATACAGGAGGGCTGTCAACCCAGGCTCATTCTGAAAATGTACCCCTGTATACATTTCTGGAGAACCCCAAATACATCCCAGGAGGTATGTTTTTGTTTTTGCGAATCCACCAGAGGCCGCTGTCGACTGATTGACTGACTGACTGACTGACCGATTTACTGACCCACCCTCCTCCTCCCCAAAATCCAACCAATAGTGTTATCAAAAGCACCGATTGACCTGCTCACCCACTTGCGTAAACCCAACCGACAGTTTTCAAAAGTAATCCAGAAAAAGAAAAAGGCCTCACCTGGGTTTTATTTATTTTTTTACCACGTTTTCAGATTTCACCACATTCTCACCCTGATATTTACTTGTTTATTTAATTTTTTGGCTTCTGTTTTTGTCTTACCTGCTTTCTGGAACTGTTCTTCACCGGGCTCTAACCCCATCATCGTGATCAACTCCTCTCTGCGTCTCAAGTCCACTGTTGTACAAGGCGAGCTACTGGTCAAACTGGTAACGGTGGGAAAGCCATCCATACGGTGGTAAGGGGTCAGCTGGTAAGCGCAAAAAGGAACGGCATCATACTGCCTTGTATAATTCGTTTTAAAGACTAAATGCAGCCATACATACCTCTGGCTACATAATCCACAATCTCCAGAAATGTATATAGGGCTACGTTTTCAGAATGAGCCTATGTTGGAAAATTTGTAAACAGTCCCTATATAAACTATAAACGCTGATGCACTTGAACCAAAGACCTCTAAATAATCAAAAACAGGCCATGGTATGAAGATGTGGCTATATGAACAGGACAGAATCCTATTTTTTCTCTTTATTTGTGATTGCTTTTCAGGCATTTTTCTGTGCTCAGTTCAGCCTGGCTGTCATTTTATTCAAAAACAGCATCACATTTGTTTTGTTCTTGACATTTAAGATTGGCTATAGCATGATTGCCCCCCTTAAAGTACACCGAGCCCCCCGCTGGCTCCCAGAAAGCGCATTAGCTTTAAAGCATGCATATTTTTTCACCGCTCATGCAATATTCAGAGGAAAACATCTTTTACAGTCACATGTCGTCTTGGCGGTTAAAAACAAGATGGAAGGGAATCTTCAAAATGCATAAATCTAATCATAATAGAAACTGGTGACGTTGCTTTTTTTCTTGTTGAACACATTTGAAAGCATTATTCAGATGAAACTGCTTTTCTCTGGAGAGCTGAATTTGTTTTATAGGCAAACTTTGTCATATTTGGTTCCTCTGACCGGCTTCACTCATATGTGATAGGAACAAGCAGATACTTTGCTGATATTTTTGCAGGTTTTCTAACGAAGTTTGTGTTAAACTGAAGTGGTGTATTTTTTTTTTCTGTTTTGACCCTTTTTACAAGACCGTTCTGATGGCTTTAAGGGTCATCATAATCTTAAATCCTTGAAAGATTTTAATATTTCATACATTTAGATGTATGTACATATGTATTATATCATCTTTGCATCAAATTACACAAACTGAATTACCGCTTGAGTGAGGATTTTGTAATGCAATGACCATTGGCAGGACAGTAAATTTGATGTTGTTCTCTCTTCTGGCTGCCATTAACAGTCTCACGCTATTTTTTTTTTTCTAAAAGCTTTGATAACACCATCGTCAAGTTTTTATTTTAATTAGTTCAGCAAACAGAATTGTAAAAAAAAAAAAAAAATGTTGTACGCTCCCATTCATTGTGCTCTAAGATTACCAACTATGAAGATTTCTGCTATTGAGGAACCTGGAAATGTGAAAAGGGTTCATTATGACATGTGTGACCCTGGACCCTTATGATTGAGAATAGCAAAAAAATACGTTGTATGATTTAAAATGATGGATTTGTATTTTATGCCAAAAAACACTGAATATTGAACAATGAATATTAAGATCATTTTACATGAAGACAAGTTCATTTCATAAATATATCAAAACTTCCTTTTTATTTGGTAATATGTCTTGCTAAGAACTAAATTTGGACAACTTGAAGAGCAATTTACTCAATATCTGTATTTTTTTGAAACCCTCAGATTCGACATTTTGAATATAGTTGCATCTCAGCCAAATATTGTCATATCCTAACAAACCATCCATCAAATGAAAGCTTTCAGATGATGCATAAACCTCAATTTCCAAACACTGGCACTTATGACTAAACTCTCAGAAATAAAGATAAAAAAGGTACTCATTTGTACTTAAAGCGTCAATATTGGTACCTTAAAAGTATATATTAGTACCTACATATTTTAAGAAGAACACTTTTGTACTTTTTAGATACTGATATGTACCCTTGAGGTATTAATATGGACCTTTTAGGTACAAGTTTGTGCCTTTTGAAAAGGTACCATCCAAGTGACAGTACCTTTATTTCTGAGAGTGTAGGGTTGGCTGTCGTTTGGGGTTATTTTGATACTGGTGCTAAATCGATACTTTTAAAATGGTGCCTGGACCGATACTTTTGAGCCACAAAATTGTGGTGGACGACTCTAGAAAACTCTTTATTTGACAATTAAAAAAAAAATAAAATTGAACAGTATAATTTATAAGTTTAAAGTTAATTTAAAGTTTATACTATATTAACTGCTATATTAACGTTCAATTCATATTCTATATATTTGAATTGCATTAAAGGGCACCTAGGTTAGCCCTTTTTTCAGATTTAATATAAGTGTTTTGCGTCTCCAGAATGTGTCTGTAAAGTTTGAGCTCAAAACACCCATCAGATTTTTCATTATACCTTTTGCAAGATTCTATTTGATACATTTTTGCACTAGGGGGCTGTTTTGTCGTACTGCGCCTTTAAGGCTAGTCCTCCCCGCCCACCGTTTCTACGTGCCTTTCTGCGTGCCTTAATCTCCTTACTCGGCTGCATCAAACAACAGACAGACTGTAAGAACTTTACCAAGGTGAGTATTTGTTGTGCAGTTGCATCCATGAGTCACAAAAAGTTCACACACGCACACACACCGCAGCAGACACACACAGACAGACAGAGCGCCCATTTTATATTTGCACTCTTTTTGCACGCAAATGTGACAGGATACAAGTTAATCTCCACTGCTGTATGATATCTGTTATGTTAATGTACAAAATAAACCTGATTTAACATCCACAAACCGGGATTGAAGCGTCTTTTATAGTTGTTCTGACACGCGGCTGTGCTGATGAAGTAAAGCTGAAGTAAATTGCTGTAATTCATTACACACATGCTCTGTTTTAAAACATTTTAAACTTGTAAAACTCACTCTTGATCACGTTTGATGATGATTGATGATGTTAGCGAACTGAACACACCTTTTATTCCCGGTTGCTTTGCGCACGTCTGGTCTTGTTGATATGATTATACACGTGACTATCGAGACATGTTAATACGCGCAGCTGTCAATCAATTCGGTGGGTGGGGGGACCGCATTCCTACGTAAAGTTGCGGTCGGTCTGAAAACCGCTCCAATTGGTCCACCGTTTTATGTTGCTAAATTGAAAAAAAGGACTGGGTGTGTTTATATCACCCTAATATGACGTCTATACACTATACATACACGTATGTCTGTCTAAACAGCTTGAAAAGTAGATTTTTCACCATAGGTGCCCTTTAATATATTTCTTTCAATAATTTGTTTGTTAGTATAAATGCAAGATTTGCCTTACACAATTAACATTGCATTAGCTTACTACTTACATGTGGAAAGGCTGTAATCAATATCTGTAGACACCTTTTTTCTAGGGTTGGCGCTTGCTTGAGTCGTCATTCTAAACAGAAATCAAATTAATTAGGACATGTGGAGTATGCCTGTTTTTGTGGCATTGTTGAAGTGCAGTGCAGACATGTAAACGCCGCAATCAAACTATTACTGTCCGTCATGTAGCACTTTTTGCCTGCATGAAACTGCCGAACTGCAGTTAAAGTTGAAAATGAAAAATGAAACGCCAGAACTTATATGAAACTCCGGAGGAAACATTGGATAGCGTGTTGTCGCAACGACAATCAATCTATGTGCAATAAGATTTAACACCCCTTAATCCTATTATTGTCTTTTTTAGATTAAGGCAAATGATTAGATTACTGATGTCCATGTAAATGTAGTCAGTGAAAATACCAGATGATGTCGCAAGCTGTCAAAGATGTTGCATTCATCTGCCTTTAAGTTGATTCCATGTGCCCTCATAGATGTTTCATTAAGTTTGACGCATCTCCCCCCTTATACTGCAATATTTGTAAAGCATCTGCTGCACGTTGCTGCCAGAATCCTTGCTTAAAAAATTTAGCCATACATAAGAGTGCTTAGTTTATGCGAATTTAATGAATGCGATCATGCGTTTGATCACCTTTGCCATCTATACCTTTCTAAACAACAAAGACAAATGGCTAACATCGATAACCGTGTTCGTGTCCCTCAAAGTTGTTTAGAATTAAATGTTTAGAGATGTTGTGACAACGCGTACCTACTGTATGTGCACCTTTGATGTACCGATATTGATACTGGCACCGGCTTTCCGTACCCAACCCTATGTATGACTAATTGCCATCCTGGGTCATAAATAGTGTATCTGACCCTCCTGTTAACTTAAAATGACCTGTGCTCTTTTTTTTAGCAGTTTTTAACCTTTAATGGATAGAATAATGTAGAGAAATGACAGGAAATAGTTGGGAGCAGAAAGAGGGTAATTGTTGGCAAAAGACCTCAAGTCGAGAATCGAACTCAGATCACCGTGAGCACCATGGTGCTATACGTAAACACACTTAACCACTAGCCTATTGGCGCTGATAACCCATGCCCCATTTTAACAGCTGAAAATAATTACACTCTAAAATATACTGGGTTATTTCAACCTAATTCTCAGTGTAATAGGGACTAATTAATTTAATAGGATTAAATTTAACCCAATGTTTAGTTTAGTCCACATTTTACCCAATATGGGTTTAAATAACCCAGCATTTTTAGTGTAAACAATGTGTTTTTTTTTTTTTTATCTTGACATTTGGTGACTTTTTTAAAATTTTTTTTTTTTTAATAAAATGACCCCAACACCCTAACAAAAATGAACTAATTTCATATTTTTATAAAAGCTATGTAGGGTACAATGATGGTCCTTTGGGTCAAATTTGACCTACCAACTATAAAAACAGTGAGGGAAAACCCAGTCATTCACAGAGATTGATGAAGATGAGCTTGTTTCTTCATGCAAAATTGATTTAAGGATTGAAATTAAATTGTAATGCTGTATTTTAGAGGTTTAGTGAAGGCGGCTCATTTTTGACCCAAAGGCCTGAATGCTGTACAGAATTCCAGGACTACAGGAGGGTTATTTAGAGCTGCTGTGGTGATGAATCAATTGAATGATTGGGGATGGTTTATGATTGGCTGATCTCCCATGATTGACAGCTGGATCTGCCCTCATGACAGTAAACACCAGTCAGAGACGACATGTCTTGATAAGAGAGAGAAAGATATTTTGATCATTTATAACGCCCACATCTAGACAGTGAACTCTGCCTCAACCGAGATTCTGTCCCGTCTGAATCAGTGCATGAAGTGACAGACGTCTCTTGTGTTAATAATTGTAAGTCAAGCGTCTCTGAGCTCATCCAGTCTACATAGTGATGAAATGTCTTAGATCAGCTGCTAGAGCACTTCTGCTGTCTCTAATGAGTCTGACTGATGACAC